>NW_004445653.1:1349-5866 GCF_000243295.1 Trichechus manatus latirostris | reverse complement strand
CCTGGTTTTGGTATCAGGGTTATGCTGGCTTCATAAAATGAATTTGGAAGTATCCCTTCCTTTTCTATGTTCTGAAATAGTTTGAGTAGTACTGGTACAAGCTCTTCTCTGAAAGTATGGTAGAATTATCCAGTGAAGCCAACTGGGCCAGGGCTTTTTTTGGTTAGGAGTTTTTTTTATTATTATTACCTTTTCAATCTCTTCTCTTGTTATGGGTCTGTTCAGATTTTCAACATCACTTTGTGGTAGTTTGGATAGGTAGTGTGTTTCTAGAAATTTATCCATTTCCTCTAGGTTTTCTAATTTGTTACAGTAGTTTTTCATAATAATCTGTTATAATCCTTTTTATTTCAGTTGGGTCTGTTGTAATGTTCCCCATTTCATTTGTTATTTGGGTTATTTGCATCCTCTCCTGTTTTTCTTTTGTCTGTCTGACCAGTGGTTTGTCGATTTTGTTGATCTTTTCACAGAACCAACTTTTGGTTTTGTTGATTCTTTTTATTATTTTCTTATTCTCTATTTCATTTATTTCTGCTCTGATCTTTATTATTTCCTTTCTTCGGGTGACTGTGGGCCTTTCTTTGCTGTTCTCTTCCTATTTGTTCAAGTTCTGTAGTTAATGTTCTGATTTTGTCCCTTTCTTCTTTTTTAATGTGTGCATCTATTGCTATAAATTGTCCTCTGAGGACTGCTTTTCCTGTGTCCCAAAGATTTTAGTATGATGTGTTTTCATTCTTGTTTGATTCTAGGAATTTTTTTATTCCATCTCTGATTTCTTCTATTACCCAGCGACGTGTAAGCAGCGTATTATTCAGTTTCCATGTACTTGATTTTTTTTCCTTGCTCTTTTTGTTGTTAATTTCTAGCTTGATGGCATTGTGGTGAGAGAAGATACTTTGTATTATCTCTGCGTTTTGGATGTTGTTGAGAATTGCTCTGTGGCGTAAGCTGTGGTCTATTCTGGAGAACGTTCCATGTGCGTTGGAAAAGAATGTGTACTTTATAGCTGTTGAGTGTAGTGTTCTATACATGTCTATGAGGTCAAGTGGGCTGATTATGCCCTTTAGATCTTCAGTATCTCTGTTGAGTTTCTTCTTAGTTGTTCTGTACTTTACTGAGAGTGGTGTGTTGAAGTCTCCTGCAATTATTGTGGAAGTGTCTATTTCTGTTTTCAGTGTTGTTACAGTTTGTCTTATGTATTTTGGAGCCCTGTCACTGGGTATGTAGACATTTATTATGGTTATGTCTTCATGATGGATCGTTATATAGTGTCCTTCTTTGTCTTTTATTGTGGATTTTGTTTTAAAGTCTATTTTATCTTTAAATTAAATTTTATCTTTAATATTGCCACACCTGCTCTTTTCTGGTAACTGTTTGCTTGATATATTTCTTTCCATTCTTTGATTTTTAATAAATTCACGTCTTTGTTTCTAAGGTGTGTCTCTTGTAGACAGCATATGGATGGCTCCTGTTTTTTTACCCATTGTGTCACTCTCTGTCTCTTTATGGGTGCATTTATGCCATTTACATTCAGTGTAATTATTGATAGGTGTGAGTTTATTGCTGCGATTTTTTAGTGTTTTTTTTTGTGGTGCTGACATTTTCCTTGTTCCACTTACTGTCCTGTGCTGAGTTCCTTGTTTGTGTTTTCTTTTCTTTTGCTTTTGTAGGTTTTGTCTTCACTGAAACTTTATGTTTTTCTTCTTTATTTTGATGAATAGGTTTGCTAATTTTTTCGTGGTAGTCTTAAAATTTACCCTTGTCTTCCTAGGTTTGAACCAGTCTATTATTACTTGGTATCACTTTGACTTCCTCTCCATTAGAATGTTCTATCCCTACACCGTTTATTCCCTCTTTTATTGTTCTGATGCTGTTGTCGTTTACAAATTAACCTCTCTGATTCCCTGTTGTAATTCTTTTAGTTTTGGGTAGTCATTAAGAGTTCATTTCCTAGGTTGATATCTGGATAGTACAATCCTGTGTCCTGTATTCAGGCTGTGGTCTGATGTTGTTTGTTCTCAGATCGAGGGACTCCCTTTAATAAGTCTTGTAAGTTTGGTTCGGTTTTTATATAGTCCCTTAACTTCTATTTATCTGGAAAAGACCTAATTTCACCATTATATCTGAATGAGAGTTTTGCAGGATATATTATTCTTGGCTGGCAATTATTTTCTTTCAAGGCTTTATATATATTATCCCACTGCCTTCTTGCCTGCATGGTATCTGCCAAATAATCGGAGCTTTGTCTTATTGTTTCTCCTCTGTATGTGACTTTTTCTTTTTCTCGAGCTGCTCTCAGGATTCTTTGTGTTTGGTTTTAGCTAGTGTTATTATGATATGTCTTGGAGATTTTCTTTTAGGGTCTATCCTATATGTGGTTCTTTGAGCTTCTTGGATGGTCAGCTTTTCATCTTTCATGATATTCAGGATTTTTTTGTCAGCAATTCTTCAATGAGCTCTTCTGCATTTTTTGTTTTCTCCTCTTTTTCTAGAACTCTGATCACTCGCAGATTTTTTTCTTTTGATTGCATCCCATATAATTCTCAGGGTTTCTACATTTTTCTTCGTTATTTTTTCTGCTTTTTCCTCAAAGTTGTATCCAAATGTTTGTCTTCAATTTCACAGACCCTATTTTCCATCATTTCAAGCCTGTTCCTCAGCCCTTTTATGACCGTTTCCATTTCTGAAATCTTGTTTACCATTGGATTTCTAATTGTTGTTTTTGTATGATTTCTAGTTGTGAATTTATTTTAGCATTTTGTTCTTGTATTATTTTCTTGTATTCTTCCATTTTTTGTTTGTATTTTCCATGAATTTGTCTGACTTTTTCCTGAATTTTTCTATTTTTTTCCCCATTTTTCTCTGATTTTGCTTCAACTCTTGGATAATTCTGAATATTGGAGATTAGAATTCCCTATCATTTAGTTCTAGTGCTTTTTCTTCTACTGGAAAGTCATCTGCTGTTTTATTTTGGACACCTACTGAAAACATCCATTCTGTTTTTGTATGTGTTTTGATATTGTCTGCTGTCTTTGGGGTTTTCAGTAGTTTTTTCCTCGTTTATTGATTGTAGATTTGTTTGTTTTGTCCTGCTTTTTTGTTTTATTTGGTTATGTCTAAGCAGGGGGATATGTGTTCTTTGTTGTTTGCTTGTCTGTGGGCACTATACTTTTCACCACCTTCTCCAATGGGTAGGGTCAGTCACTCACGTATGGTACAGCAGGGCAGGTCCAGCAGAAGGGTAGTTGCTAGGATGAGTTGTTTGTGGTGAGTAGTAGGGCTGACAGTGCAGTCTGGGAGTCAGTGCAGGGCAGGTTCCAGTAGGCTGTGCCTGTGCTGCTTGGGAGTGTGACGTTCAGTGCACAGTGCAGGAAGGCACAAAGGAGGGGGGAGATTGTGATATGCGGAGATAACATGCGTATGGGAAAGATGAGAAAGAGGAGAGAGGAACAAGGGCCAAAAACATACACACAAACAAAAAAGGGTGCTAAGGGAGCTTGCTATTGGAGTGGAGAGATGAGAGACTGATGAATGGGAAAAACAGAAATAAAAAAAAGAAAAAAAATGAGTAAACAGAGAAACTGGAAATGAAGAAATACAAAAAGAGAATAAGAGAGAGAAGAAAACAAAACAAGGACTTCCGGCAAAATGGCACTCTAGGCAGAAGCACCATGCTGTCCCTCCACAGCAAAGATCCAAAAAACTAAGCTGAACACAGAAAACAACAATCTTGAAGCTCTAAAACATCAAATGAAGAGATAAAGAACTCAGCCAAGAACAAAATGGAGTGAGAAAACTGACGGAGAGCAAAGAGAGATTCATGCAGAGGTCCCCTATCAGCTAACACAGTGTGGATCCGCCATCTTGGACTCCTATCGGAGACCAGCAAATAGGGGGTACGAGAAAGCAGCTTCACGGAGCTTCCAGCGGGAGACAAAACAACAGGTAATTTGTGATATACACTTTCCCAACCCCCACCCTTCTTCACCCCCACTTGGCCTCCTATGCTTCCTGCGGCCACAATCTCTTGTCTGGGAAACACCGGTTGCTTGGATTCCACCCACTCGAATGGTCTGGCTCTCTGAGTGCCATTTGTTGGCTGCTGGTGTTGCTTTTTTCTGTTTCTTTTGATTTCTCCCTTAACTCTCACCACCTCCACCTCCTTTTGCTCAAATACCTGGCTCCGTAAGCCATCTTTGCTTTTTCCTGTGGGGCTGGGGAGCTCCGTTCAAGTGTGGAGCTGCTTCCCGGTCTGGGCTGCCAAGCTGGTGGGATCCCGGGGCTTTTGTTTGTTTGTTTTGAATTGTTTGTTTGTTTTCTTTTTCTTTTCTTGAGTTGGGAGCCGGTTCTGGCCAGGCGGTGCTGCGTGGCTTGGAACATATCCCCTCGGCTTGCACAGATGTGCAGACAGATCCCTGAGGGCATTTCTTTTTCGTTGTTTTTATTTTTCTATTTTTTGGCGGAGCTTTTCTTGTTCTCTTTTTTTTATTTGTTTTTTTTTCTTTTCCGTTTTTTTC
>NW_004445653.1:0-1113 GCF_000243295.1 Trichechus manatus latirostris | reverse complement strand
CTTCCTCTTCCCTTTTTGGTTTTCTCCATTTCATAGTCTCTCATCTCTCCACTCCAACGGCAAGCTCCGCTAGCATTCTTTTTTGTTTTTGTATGTTTTTGGCTCCTGTTCCTCTCTCCTCTCTCCCATATCCATCTAAGTTCCACACATAAAAATCTCTCCACTACATCCTGCCTACTTGAACCATGCGCTTAACTTCACACTACCAAGCAGCACAGGCATGGCCTACTGGAACCTGCCCTGCACTGATTACCGACCCGCCCTGATGGCTGTAGTAAGTGCCACAAACAACCCGTCTCAGTAACTCCTCTTAAGCCAGACCTGCCCTTCTGTACCATATGTGAGTGACTGATCCTGCCAATTGGAGAAGTAGGCAAAAATATTGTGCCCACAGACGAGCAAACAACATAGAACACACAGCCCGCCTGCTCAGACACAGCCATATTTTAAAAAAGGGACAAAACAAACAAATCTACAATCAATAAATGAGAAAAATAACTACTGAATGCTGCAAAGACAGCAGACAATATCAAAACATTTACAAAAACAGGACAAGATGGTTCCAGTAGGCATCGCCAGATGACTTTCCAGTGGAAGAAAATGTGCTAGAACTACCTGATAGGGAATTCAAATTTCTAATACTCAGAATTCGCCAAGAGCTGAAGCAAAAAGCAGAAAATTATGAAGAAAAAAAAAAGAAAAATTCATGGAAAATACAGACAAAAATTTGGAAGAATGCAGGAAAATAATGCAGGAACAAAATGTTAAAATAAATACACAGCTAGAAATTACACAAAAACAACAATTAGAAATCCAAAAGATAAACAACAAGATTTCAGAAATGGATGGTGTAATAGAAAGGCTGAGAAGCAGATTTAAAACGGTGGAAGGCAGAATCAGTGGAATTGAAGACAAACTCTTTGATACAAATCTGTTTGAGGAAAACTCAGAAAAAAGAACAAAGAAAAATGAAGAGACCCTGAGAATTATTTGGGATACAATAAAAAGCAAAAATTTTCGAGTGATTGGAGTTCCAGAACAGGGGGAGAAAACAGAAAACACAGAGAGGATCATTGAAGAACTGCTGACAGAAAACTTCCCCAATATCATGAA
>NW_004445652.1:4941-5852 GCF_000243295.1 Trichechus manatus latirostris | reverse complement strand
GATTTACAGCCTAGTAAACCCTTTGAGGCAGTTCTGTCTTGCCCTATAGGGTCACTATAAGTTGGAATCAACTCAATAGTGCACAATAACAACAACAGCATTCTTCTACAAGGACCACAACTCCTATTGGGTTCTAAACTCTCTTGAGTTCTAGCAAACTCTTCCTCCTCTTACACCTCAGGCCTAAGGGTGTTGCTAGTTCGGAATGCTTCACCAACTTTGGTTGTTTCCTTTAATCCTACCCACACTCTTGGATTAGTCCCTGCATTAAACTCCTTAATGTCCCCATTTGACTGTGCTGAAACCCTAGTACATGTAGTACCTAGTTGACATAAGCATATGATGTTAGGGATTATATTTTAAATTCAAAACAGAAAATTAACAATGGAAAAACTGAAATATCTAATTGTTTCCTTTTGTAATTCATTGCTTTTCTGGCTTGGAAGTGGACACCTGACATCTTTTCTTCTACAGCAAGATGTTAATGTCAGGTTGGAGTTGGGATGTATAACATGGAATATAGTTGAATTCTGGAAGCTATATTTTTAATTAGTACTATGCCTGGGATGTTTGTAGAATTCTGGTACACCTACTCATCACTTATTGACTATCTTGTTATCAGACATTTCACATTTACGACAGTAGTAAAAAATCTACTATCTGACTATTTTGCATACTAACGATGTATGTCTGGCAGTAACAAATGCTGGGGTATGAGACAAGTAACATTGTCTGTGATGGTTAAGGTTATGTGTCAACTTGACTGGGCCATGATTCTCAGTGGTTTGGCAGTTATGTAATGATGTAATTTGGCTGTTATGTAATGATGTACTCATCCTCCATTTTGTAATCTGATGTGGTCATCCTCCATATTCGCGTAACACCAATTTTCACATAACGACCTGGTCTTT
>NW_004445652.1:3002-3857 GCF_000243295.1 Trichechus manatus latirostris | reverse complement strand
TTGGAGTTTATTAACTATGCCTCTTAGCCATACTCTAGAATTTTTCCATTTCTTTATTGGTAACCAGTATTTGAAGTTTAAAGTTAGCCTCTTCTGTTTGAGTGTTGATGGTGATTTTTTTTTTGTTTTTTTCTGTTGTTGTAGTTGTTTATTTTGTAGGAATTGGGGAGAGTTATTCCTTCCCCTTTCTATCTTAACCTAGAAGTTCCTACATGGGCCTTATTACATAGTCAAACTTAGGTAACTCAATTTAAACTTAACACAGAATAGAAATTGGTGATATTTATCTTTAGAATTCTTTTTCCAACTCCCTTATGTATTTAATTTTTCATTATGCTGTACTCTTACTCTATTAACTAACCCCTTTTTCTACTTCTGATACGTATATAGAAATCCATAGCTTTGGGATCACTTTTTATATATTAAAATGTTTTATCAATTATTTTAAAATATTACATGATGTTTAGAAACAGACATTGAAATTTAAAACACCATCATGCTAATAAAACTATCATTTTTTTAAATCCCCAAGGCTTTCTTATTTGTGTATTTTTAAAGAGTTATAATATGTATACGATTTTACTGTTTTTTCACATTATGCATCTAAACATTCTCCATGGTATTACATAGTCAATATAATTACTACTTAATATTTGTGTTATATTCAGCCAAGGGGAAATACTGTAATTTACTTAATCATCTTCTTACCTTGGAACATTCAAGCTGCTTCCAGTTTTCCACCATTAGAAATATGCAATAAACACATGTGCATTAATCCTTCTTCTTCTTAGAATAATTTCTTTAGGAAAGTATTAATCAATCAAAAGGTATGCACATTTTTATAGAATTGTTGAT
>NW_004445652.1:0-854 GCF_000243295.1 Trichechus manatus latirostris | reverse complement strand
GTTAATATTGACAGAAATCAGTATACCTGGACAATGGTCAGTAGTGAACTTAACAGAGTTTAGTTTTCCATAGTAATCGTGTTTTGTTTTGATCCACTTAGCAATAAATAAAACTCGCTCTTATGGTTAAGTGCAGTTACTTAGAAAAGCTGTACACCTAGGAAAAAAACTTATTTGCATTAAAAAATAAATTTACTCCTTTGATTTATTTCTACCTATACTATGATAGATTTAACACAGAAATAATACACTAGCAGAAATATAGAATTAAATGAAAATTTAGAGGTTTAGCCCAATTTCTTAATATTACTGTGGAGGAAACGGAAGTCTAGAGAGTGTAACTGACTTGCTCAATGTCAAATATCAAATTTCTTGCAGAGATTGAATTATAACTCAGATCTCTATTTCTGATTAAATACATTTCCATAGCACTATGAAAATCGTTGTTCTTTTTCTTTCACACTAAGAGCACCGTTTTCTTAAATGTCCACTATTTAATCTAGAGTAAATTTCTCATGTCCATTTAACCAGCAAGAAAGAAATCAGTCATTGGATTCATGCTTTAACGAGGAATGAGGAAAATATTGGCCTAGTAGATAAAGATCATGAAAAGAGGACAGAGTATTGCAGTGTTCTCAGGTAGGGCTGCTTTTGTTTCTGAACGAAGGAGTCATTCTCTTTGGGAGGACACAGTAATGGATGAGGTATTGGTGGCATAATCAAAAGGAGGGAAAAATTGGCTCGGGACCCTCTTTGTGTTGTTCTTTAAGATTGTTTACTGTCACAAAAGGCAAAGACTATTCATTCTGTGCATCAGGAAAAAAGGAATAAAAATTATTTCTGTAAGAGTCTAC
>NW_004445651.1:0-5933 GCF_000243295.1 Trichechus manatus latirostris | reverse complement strand
TGATTCTCTGTTTGGCTTAGTTTTTCGGATCTTTGTTGTGGAGGGACGGCGTGGTGCTTCTGCCTAGACCGCCATCTTGCCGGAGTCCTCTCATCTATCTTTTGCATGCAGTAGTAATTTTCTTATTTAGGTATTATTATTACCACTTTTCGCTGTAGAATTTTTTCATAGGCCCTATGCTGATTTTTTTTTCTTTCTTCTTACAAGCTGTTAGACTTTTTTCCTCTTGTCCTGCTATTTTCCCCAATTTTAATGTAGGAGGAATCTTTTGAATCCCTTCTCCGTTTACCAGGACTTCATTTGGACTCAACCTTAGCTCTAGTGCTGAAGAATTGGCTATTTATGGTAGGCATTCCCTGTTTAACTCTACGGTTACTAAAGGAAGTAGAGAGAAGTTGAGGTTCAGGACAGTCACAAGCAGCATTGCTCTGTGTCTTCTCTTTGAATTTAATGAACTTACTGAGCCTGGGCCAGGTCCCCTGGCTTGAGACGTGCCCTTTGGATTTTGGTTTATTCTCCCACTTCAGTAAGAATTTGAGCTACAGTGGATCATTAGAGGCATGTGAACATTTCATATTGTGGTTAAACTATATTTTTATTTATACTGTTACCTGTTTTAGCTGCAAAGTAAGCTTGTCTTCATATCTCTCCTTTCCCAGTTAACAAGTTTCATGAGAGAGAAAAAAATGCAATAAAAGAGAGAAATGATGGATACCAGTTGCAACTCCAAGTCCAGCTGCAGCAGTGAGGCTCTAGTTAGTCCCACTAACCTTTCTCTTTAAGGGTTGGCTTTACTACCAATTCTAGATTCCCCTTACTTGTAGTGTAGTACTCAGTCACCAGGATGGTCCTTAATGATCCCTACTTCCTGGTATTCATACAATTTTGTAGTCATCTCCCACATTGTACCAGATTAGGTCTGTGTGACCAGTAGCACACAGCAGAAGTAATTATGTGTCAACCTTTCAAGTCTCCTATCTTGGTCTCTCTCTCATCACTCACTTTGGGAAAACCCAGCTGCCATGTTAAGAGAATATTCAGTTGCCTTATTGAGAGACCCATACAGCAAGTAACGTGGACCTTCAGTCAACAGCCAGTAAGAAACTGAGGCCTGCCAAGAACCATGAGAGTGAGCTTGGAAGATTTTCTAGCCTTGAGATGACTGTGGTCCCTAGCAACAGCTTGACTGCAATCTTGCGAGAGACTGATCCAGAAATGCCCAGATAAGCCAACAGTAGATACCTGACCCTTAGAAACTTCAGGAGAAAATCAATATTTGTTGCTCCAAGTTGCTAAGTGTTAGGGTATTTTCTTATGCAAAATAGATAACTAAGACACTCAGCTGGTCTAAGTTGCTGCTCGATATACCCATTGCCGTCGAATCATTCCGACTCATAGCAACCTTATAGGACAGAGTAGAACTGCCCCATGGGGTTTCCAAGGCTGTAAATATTTACGGAAGCAGAATGCCACATCTTTCTCCTGTGGAGCCGCTAGTGGGTTCGAACTGTGAACCTTTTGGTTAGCAGCGCCACACGATATAATAGTTGTTAATTAGGGTGTGTTCTGCATCCTGTGAGATTACATTCCATGCTCTGTTCCAGTGCTCGTTATATGTTCAATACACTGTTTCATTTCTAATTTAGACTAGCAAATTCTGGTTGGTGCAATATATGACATGATCTGTGAATCCCATGGTCATGTGCATACTCCCACATCTCCTTTGCTAAAAGGAAGACTCCTTGGTCTGGTGCAATGTTGTGCAGGATTCTCTGGTGGTATGTCAAGTGCTTTGTAAATTATAGAATTGTGGTGCTGGCTGATGCTCTATGAACATGAACAGCAGACCCATACCTGGAATATGTGTTGATTTCAGTTTTCTGTTGATGCTGTAACACGTTGTCACATACTTGTTAGGTGCTGTCTAGTCAGTTCTGACTCAGAGACCCCATGTACAAGAGAATGAAACACTGCTTGGTCCTGTGCCATCCTCACAATCATTGCTATGCTTGAGCCCATTGTTGCAGCCACTGTGTGAATCCATCTCATTGAGGGTCTTCCTCTTTTTCGCTGACCATCTACTATACCAAGGATGATGTCCTTCTCCAGGGACTGTTCCCTCTTGACAACATGTCCAAAGTTTGTGAGACATAGTCTCACCATCCTTGCTTCTGAGGAGCATTCTGGCTGTATTTCTTAAGTGCCACACACTCAATGGCTTAAAAAATCACAAATTTCCTAACTTACAGTTCTGGAGGTCAGAAGTCCAAAATATTTTTTACTGGGCTAAAATCAGTGTTGGCAGGACTGTCTTCCTTCTGGAGGCTCTAGGGGAGACTCTGTTTCCTTGGTTTTTGTTTTTTTTTTAATTGTACTTTAGGTGAAGGTTTATAGAACAAATAGTTTCTCATTACACAGTCAGTACACAGATTGTTTTATGACATTGGTTAACAACCCCACAACATGTCAACACTCTCCCTCCTTGACCTTGGAGGACCTTTCTTCTTTTCTGGTGAAAATATACATAGACAAGATACAGCATTTCAAAAATTTCTACATGTACAAATCAGTGACATCGATTACGTTCTTCCAGTTGTGCTGCTATTCTCACTATCCTTTTCCAAATTATTCCGTCACCATTATCTTCAACTGACTGCCCCCTAGGCTTCACATCAAACCTTTTGAGTTACTGTTGTCAATCTGATCTCACATAGATAATTCTTCTTTTCTGAATTTTAGATTAAGGTTTACAGAACAGAATAGTTTCTAATTAAACAGTTAGTACACATATTGCCCTACGAAAACGGTTAACAACCCCACAACACATCAGCATTGCCCCTTCTCAACCTTGGGTTCCCTATCACCAGTTTTCCTGTACACTCCTGCCTTCTAGTCCGTGTCCCTGGACTGCTGTGCCTCATTAGTCCTGTTTTGCTTTATGAGGCTGTCCAATCCCTGGCTTGAATGGTGAACCTCGGAAGTGACTTCACCACTGAGCTAAAAGAGTGTCTGGCGGCCATACTCTCAGGGTTTCTCCAGTCTCTGTCAGGCCAGTAAATCTGGTCTTTTTTTTGTGTTAGAATTTTGTTCTGAATCCTTCTACAGCTCGGTCTAGGACCCTCTGTTGTGACCCCGGTCAGAGCAATCAGAGGTGGTAGCCGGGCACTATCTAGCTGTACTGGACTCAGTCTGGTGGAGGCCGTGATAGCTGTGGTCCATTAGCCTTTTGGACTAATCTTTTCCTTGTATCCTGTTCTCTTCATAGTCCCTTGCTCCCAAAGGGGTGAGACCAGTGCAGTATCTTAGATGGCTGCTCACAGGCTTTTAAGACCCCAGACGCTACTCACCGAGGTAGAATGTAGAACATTGTCGTTATAGACTGTGTTATGCCAATTGAGCTAGATATTCTCCAAGAGCATGGTTCCCACAGCCCTCCACCCATAAATTCAGTCCCTCAGGGACTTTGGATGTGTCTATGGAGCTTCCGTGACCTTTCCTTGTACAAGTTGTACTGGCTTCCCCAGTTTTGTGTACTGTCTTACCCTTCACCAAACTTTTCACTTAACTATTGTCTATTTAGTATTTCCCTCCCATCCCTTGTAACCAACAAAGATTGTTACTTTTTGTGTGTAAACCTTTTTATGAGTTTTTACATTAGAGGTCTCATACAATATTTGTCCTTTTGTGATTGACTTATTTCACTCAGCATAATGGCCTCCAGTTTCATCCATATTATGAGATGCTTCACAGATTCATCACTGTTCTTTATTGTTGCATAATACTGCATTGTGTGTATGTACCATAGTTTGTTTACCCATTCATCTGTTGATGGGCATCTAGGTTGTTTCCATTGTTTTACTATTGTGAACAATGCTGCCATGAACATGGGTGTACATATGTCTATTTCTGTGATGGCTCTTATTTCTCTAGGATATATTCCTAGGGGTGGGATTGCTGGATGGTATGGTATTTCTATTTCTAGCTTTGTAAGGAAGCACCATATCATTTTCCATAATGGTTGTATCATTACGCATTCTCACCAGCAGTGCATAAGAGTTCTGATCTCCCCACAGCCTCTCCAACATTTGTTATTTGCAGTGTTTTTGATTCGTGCCAGTAATGCTGGGGTGAGATGGTGTCTCATTGAGGTTTTAATTTGCATTTCTCTAATGACTAGTGATCACGAGCATTTCCTCATGTGTTTATTGGCCACTTGAATGTCTTCTTTGGTGAAGTGTCTGTTCATTTCCTTTGCCCATTTAATTGGATTATTTGTCTTTTTGTTGCAGAGGTGTTGAATTTTCTTGTAGATTATAGAGATTAGACCTTTGTCTGACTTGTAATGTCCAAAATTTTTTTCCCAGTCTGTAGCTTCTCTTTTTGCTCTTTTGGTGAAGTTTTTTTGAAGAGCATAGGTATTTGATTTTTAGAAGATCCCAGTTATCTAGCTTATCTTCTGGAGTTTATGTGTGGTTGGTTTTGGTTTGTATCCTGTTAATGCCATGTATTAGGGCCTCCAGCATTGATCCTATTTTTTCTTCTATGAACTTTATAGTTTTTGGCTTTATATTTAGGTCTTTGATCCATTTTGAATTAGTTTTTGTATATGGTGTGAGGTATGGGTCCTGTTTCTTTTTTTGCAGATGGATATCCAGTTTTGCCAGCACCATTTGTTAAAAAGACTGTCTTTTCCCCATTTGATGGACTTTGGGCCCTTGTCAAAGATCAGGTGACTGTAGGTGGATGGATTTACATCCAGGTTCTCAATCTGTTCCATTAGTCAATGTATCTGTCATTGTACTACTACCAGGCTGTTATGACTACCGTAGCTGTATAGTAGGTTCTGAGGTCAGGTAGTGTGGGTCCTCCTGCTTATATTCTTCTTCTTCAATAGTGCTTTACTTTTCGGAGCTTCTTCCCTTTCCATATAAAGTTAATGATTAGTTTTTCCATCTTTTTAAAGAATGTTATTGGTGTTTGGATCGGGATTGCATTGTATTTGTAAATTGCTTTGGGTAGAATTGTCATTTTCACTATGCTAAGTCTATCTATCCTTGAGCATGGTATGTTTTTCCATTTATGTAGATCCCTTTGAGTTTCTTGCAGTAGTGTTTTGTAGTTTTCTTTGTATAGGTCTTTTACATCCCTGGTTAGATTTATTCCTAAATATTTTAATTTTTAGGAGCTATTATAAATGATATTGTTTTCCTGATTTCCTTTTCATCATTCTCTTTCTTGGTGTATAGGAATGCAACAGATTTTTGTATGTTTATCTTGTATCCTGCTGCTCTGCTGAATCTTGCTATTAGTTCTAGTAGTTTCTCGTGGAGTCTTTAGGGTTTTCTATGTGTAGTATCATATCATCCACAAACAGGACAGTTTAACTTCTTCATTATCAATTTGGATGCCCTTTATTTCTTTTTCTTGCCTTATTGCTCTAGCTAGGACTCTCAGCACAATGTTAAATAGGAGTGCTGATAAAGAGCATCCTTGTCTTGTTCCTGTTCTCAAGGCAAATGTTTTCCGCCTCTCTCCATTAAGAATGATGTTGGCTGTTGGTTTTGCATAGATGCCCTTTATCATGTTGAGAAATTTTCCTTCTATACCTATTTTATTGAGAGTTTTTGTCAGGAATGGGTGCTGGACTTTGTCGAATGCCTTTTCTGCATCAATGAGATGATCACGTGATTCTTTTCTTTCCTTTTATTTATGTGGTGGATTACTTTGATTGATTTTCTAATGTTGAACCATCCTTGCATAGCTGGTATGAATCCTACTTGGTCGTGGTGTATTATTTTTTTGATATGATGCTGTATTCTATTGGCTAGAATCTTCTTTTTTTGTGGAGTCTTTGCTTGGTTTTGGTATCAGGGTTATGCTGGCTTCATAGAATGAATTCAGAAGTGTTGCTTCCTTTTCTATGTTCTGAAATA
>NW_004445650.1:4390-5666 GCF_000243295.1 Trichechus manatus latirostris | reverse complement strand
ACAATGGATGATCTATTAGTCAGCTATTTTCACCACGATGCTATGAAACAAGCTACCCCAAAACTCAGTGACTTTCAATTAATAGTTCTTGCTCATGTGTCTATAAATTGACTAGGATTTGGCTGATCTAGGCTGAGATTCAGTGACGGAATTCTTACCTTCCATGCAGAAGACGCAAGTTCAGTTCCTAGCCAATGCACCTCAGGTACTTCCAAAATCTGTCTGTCAGTGAAGGCTTGCATGTTTCTATCATGCTGAACAGGTTTCAGCAGAGTTTCCAGACTAAGACCGAAGAGGTAGAAAGACCTGGCAATCTATTTCCAAAAATCAGCCAATTAAAACCCTATGGATCACAACAGAATATTGTCTGATATAGTGCTGGACCCTCACGTGTCTGTCATTATGTGGGGGCTTGTGTGTTGCTGTGATGCTGGGAGCTATGCCACCTATATTCAAATACAAGCAGGGTCACCCATGGTGGATAGGTTTCAGGCAAGCTTCCAGACTAAGACAGACTAGGAAAAAGGACCCGGTAGTCTACTTCTAAAGGGAATTAGCCAGTGAAAACCTATGAATAGCAGCAGAACATTGTCTGATATAGTGCCAGAAGATAAGCCCCTCAGGTTAGAAGGCATTCAAAAGATGACTGGAAAAGAGCTGCCTCCTCAAAGTGGAGTTGACCTTAGTGATGTGAATGGAGTCAAGCTTTTGGGACCTTCACTTGCTGATGTGGCCCAACTCAGAATGAGAAGAAACAGCTGCAAACACCCATTAATAATCGGAACATAGAATGTATGAAGTATGAACCTAGGAAAATGGGAAACTATCAAAAATGAAATGGAATGCATAAACATCAATATCCTATGCATCAGTCAGCTAAAATGGACTCGTATGGGCCATTTTGAATAGGTCAATCATATGGTCTACTATACTGGGAATGACACCTTAAAGAGGAATGGCTTTGCATTCATCGTCAGAAAGAACACTTCAAGATCTATCCTGAAGTACAGCACTGTCAGTGGTAGGATAATATCCGTATGCCTACAAGGAAGACCAGTTAATATGACTACTATTTAGATTTATGCACCAACCACTAAGGCCAAAGAGAAAGAAACTGAAGATTTTTACTAACTTCTGTAGTCTGAAATTGTTTGAACATGTAATCAGGGTGCATTGATAATTACTGGTGATTGGAATGTGACAGCTGGAAACAAAGAAGAAGGATCAGTAGTTGGAAAATACGGCCTTGGGGATAGAAATGATACCGGAGACCACA
>NW_004445650.1:2522-3524 GCF_000243295.1 Trichechus manatus latirostris | reverse complement strand
GAAAAAATTCAAGCCTTGAGTTGCAATACGAAGGATTCCACATGGAAAATATTAAACGACACGAGAAGCACCAAAAGAAGATGGAAGAAATACACAAAATCACTATACCAAAAAGAATTGGTCGAGTTCATCCATTTCAGGAGGTAGCATATGATCAGGAACCAATGGTACTGAAGGCAGAGGTCCAACATGCACTGAAGGCACTGGCGAAAAACAAGGCTCCGGGAAACAATGGATTATCAATTGAGATGTTTCAACAAACGAATGCACTGCTAGAAGTGCTCACTCGCGTCTATGCCAAGAAATCTGGAAGACAGCTACTCGGCCAATCAACTAGAAGAGATCCATATTTATGCCTTTCCAAAGAAAGGTGATCCAACAGAATACAGAAATTATTGAACAATATCACTAATATTACACACAAATAAAATTTTGCTGAAGATCAGTTAAAAGCAGTTGCAGCAATACATCGACAGGAAACTGCCAGATATTAAGGCTGGATTCAGAAGAGGACATGAAACAAGGGATATCATTGCTGATGTTAGATGGATCCTGGCTGAAAGCAGAGAATACCAGAAAGATGTTTACCTGTGTTTTGTTAACTACGCAAAGGATCATACGCATGTGCGGATCATAACAAATTATGGATAACATTGAGAAGAATGGGAATTCCAGAACAGTTAATTGTGCTCACGCAGAACCTGGACACAGACCAAGAGGAAGTTGTTCGAACAGAACAAAGGGATACCTCGTAGTTTAAAATCAGAAAATGTTTGTGCCAGAGTTGTATCCTTTCAACTATACTTATTCAATCTATATGCTGAGCAAATAATCTGAGAAGCTGGACTATATGAAGATGAATGTGGCATCAGGATTGAAGGAAGACTCATAAACAACCAGCGCTATGCAGATAATACAACCTTGCTTGCTGAAAGTGAAGAGGACTTGAAGCACTTACTGACGAAAGTCAAAGACTACAGCCTTCTGTATGAATTATACCTT
>NW_004445650.1:0-2153 GCF_000243295.1 Trichechus manatus latirostris | reverse complement strand
GAAGACCCTCAAAGAGATGGACTGACACAGTGGCTGCAACAAGGGGCTCAAGCATAACAACGATTATGAAAATGGCGCAGGACCAGGCAGTGCTTCATTCTTTTGCACATAGGTTCACTATGAGTTGGAACCAACTCGAGGGCAACAACACAACAACAACAACAACAGTGCTGGAAGATGAGCTCCCTAGGCTGGAAGACACTCCAAATGCACAGTGGCTTCAACAATGCACTCGATCAAGGATCGTGAAGATGGAGCAGGACTGGGCAGCCTTCTTTCTGTTCTGCATGGAGTTGCCAGGAGTTGGGTGCCTGACTTGATGGCAGCTAACACCAACGGCAACCAAAAACCCAAAACCAAAACTGTTGCTGTTGAGTCCATTCTGACTCACAGCAACTGTATAAGGCAGAGTAGAACTTCCGCATAAGGTTTCCAAGGAGTGGCTGATGGATTCGAACTGCCAGTCTTTTGGTTAGCAGTCAAGTGCCACCAGGGCTCCCAACAACAACAAGGAGTGACAAAGTAAAGATTCCAACCCAGAGGTTGTCCTCTCCAACACATTAACCACTATGGATACTGCCCCTCAAGTCCAATGTTCTCAGGAGTGAAACTGAGTTTCTTTACTGCTGTTCCTTTAGTCTGTCTCAGCTAAGCCCTGCTGACGTGTTCCTGCTGCCGCAGTGAGCATTCTGCACTTGTCAGCCCACACACAGACTCCCATACAGAGAGCATATGTCCCTTAAAAACAAAAACCCACTCCTTCCCATGCAGTGGTTATGTAGAAGTTGTATTCGGTAAAGGAAACTTTCCATTTTATAATCTGTCTCTTCCTCCACTTGCCTGATGCAGTTAACTATCTTACTCCCCATCATTCCTCTTGTGATGTTAACCAGCGGAGTTTTACATCGTGGAAAGCAGTGAGCAGGCGTCCCGGGTAAGTGGATTTAAAGGCGAAAACTGCTCTTCCCTGCAAACAGCTCCCTTCACACAAATAGCTTGGTAATCAGCAATAATGATGAAGAAAATGTAGGAAACATACAACAGAATTAAATGGGAATTTACTAAAATATTAAGCATTTTTAAATGGCCTCCAAGGTATTGGGGGAGCACTTCTGAGCTTGCTGAATGAATATCCCACAGTCTGAAGTTCCCATAATAGACTGGTGTGTCTGACAGGAGGACCCAGACACTCTCCTTAATGCTTTTCATCTCTCACCCACCTAGTTCCGGGAGGCCTAGCAGCTGGGAGTCTGGCTAGCTTGGTTAAACATGGGCTACAATTCACCAGAAAACTTGGCCAACATTGATTCCCAAGCCCCTTCTGTGGAGTTAACTGATAAGACAGGTATTCATCACTCTACAGGTTTGCTACCAACTTGGCTTTTCATGATATCCTCCCTATGCAGATGCTTGAGAAAAATTTCTTCCTAGTTTCAGTACCAGGAGCAGCTAGACATCTCCTCAACAGCTTTTAAAAAATCTTCCAGCCATTAGGAATCATGGAGGGATTGTGTTTCCTTCTTTCCACTGGCCACTACGATGCTCAGGACCAAATCTGTGTAGCAAATCATTGGGATGTGAATTTTGATACTTGCCTCACCTGATTTTGTTTTCTTACTCTTGTTTTTCCTGTCCTCCACTTTTCTCAACTTTTCTCCCCCCTGCTCTACCCCTCTTTAGAATAAGAGCATAAAGAACTCAAATAAATCTCTTATCAACCTCTTAAATACTCCATTAACCTGCTGGTGTCAAGTCAATTCTGACTTTTATGGATTGAACTGTGTCCTCCAAAAATGTGTGCCAACTTGGCTAGGCTGTGATTCCCAGCACTGTGTGGTTGTCCACCATTTTGTGATCTAATGTGATTATCCTATATGTTGTAAATCCTAACATCTATCATGTTAATGAGGCAGGATTAGAGGCACTTATGTTAATGGAGCAATACTCAATCTACAATTAGGTTCTATCCTGAGTCAATCTCTTTTGAGATATAAAAGAGAGAATCGAGCAGAGAGGAGAGGGACCTCATTACCACCAAGCAAGAAGAACCAGGAGCAGAGCACAACCTTTGAACCCAGGGTCCCTGTGCTGAGAAGCTTCTACACCAGGGGAAGATTTTATGACAAGGACTGTTCCCTAGAACCGACAGAGAG
>NW_004445649.1:4743-5836 GCF_000243295.1 Trichechus manatus latirostris | reverse complement strand
CAACTAGGTATAACTTCTTGCCAATATTTTCAGGCAAACAATACCTGAGAGTAAGGCATGCATATGGTTAACACCTTCTGAAATAATACTTTGCTAGGAAAGATGGTTTCATGGATAGATAGCTCAAAGCAAATTCTAGAGGTTTAAATATAGGTGAAGTCGAAGTCTATATATCATTTGGAAAAGCTGGCAAAAAGATGGGAGGCTTCACAAAGGAGAATTTACTTTCATGAATCCAGCACGGTCCAGGATTAGTATCTTTAGCTTTCTAAACTCAAAAACTTCATTTTGCCTACACACTGAAAGGACTTTCTTCTTGTCTGTTGGGTATTCACATGAGATATAATCTCACACTATAATTAACAAGATAGAGTATTATTTCTCTCACACACAAAATAAGTCCAGAAGTGAAAACCAGGGGTGGTATAATGGTTGCACTATCTTCCAGGAGCCCAAACTCATTCTACCTTTCTACTCTTTTATTCTGACCACTGACTTCCATCATCAAGGTTGCCGCATGGTCCAAGATGGCTGTTGGCCTTCTAATAGTGATGTCTACTTTCCATGAAAAACTAAGAAAAATGAGGATGGAGAGCAAAAAGTGCATGATAGTTGTCCATTTGCTTCTTAACGAGCATATTCGGAGATCCAATCAACAACTACAACTTATAATATTTTTACACAAATAACATGCGCCTTCTGTGTTTGTTTCCTGGCCAGGCCCTCCCCCTGCAAGGTACCCTGACAAGTGCCACCATGCCAATAGTCTTCCACATGTTGCTGTAAAAATAAATTAGTATAGCACACTTATAAAAATACCTTGCAGGGGGAGGGCAAGGCCAGCAAATGTGCGAAAGGCACGCTTTATTTGTGTAAAAATACAGTATTAACTAAAAGGAGGCTGGAAATTTGATACTTTACTTATTATACCTAAAATAAAATTGGGGCTCAGTTTGTTGTTGTTGTTGTTGTTAACTGCCATCGAGTCAGTTCCGACTCATAGCAACCCTGTGTACAACAGAACAAAACACTCTCTGGTCCTGTGCCATCCTCACAATCATTGTTACATTTCAGGCCATTGTTGCAGCCACTG
>NW_004445649.1:1762-2761 GCF_000243295.1 Trichechus manatus latirostris | reverse complement strand
ATTATTACCTTACGGCAATAAATATTGTTTTATATTGAGTAGGAAGAATTGGGATGGAGAATCAAGTCAATCTATGAAATAGGAGTTGGCTACAGGTATATAGATAGAAGTTGCCAAGAACTAAACCCAATCAAAAGAGGTGGTCAGTTACAGGAAAAAGACAAAGCAGAGTCAAAAGCAAATACAGCAGGATAAATGAGGAAAAGAATATCATGCAATAATATAGCCAGGAAGCAGAAGGAAGAAAACCAAACCAGATCAAAACTCAAACAAATGTATAAGGTAAAAGGAATTCATTGGTAGAGCTAAAAATAATTCTGTTAAAACAGGGTTTCTCAACTTAAGCATTACTGACATTTTAGAAGGGGTGATTTCTTCTTGTAAGGAGTTACCCTGCATTGTAGGATGTTTGGCAGAACGTCTGGCCTCCACCCACTAGATGACAGTATACCCTCTCCCCAGTCATGACAGTCAAAAATGTTTCTAGATATTAACAAATGTCCCCTGAGAGGGAGCAAAACCACTCCCTCTTGAGAACTACTGTGCTAGAAGCTTTGTGGCTATTCCGGAAGGCTTTGTAGTTCTGATTCTGAGAATGCCTTATAAGCATTGAGCAGCTTCTAAGAAAAAAAAAAAGATGGCAGGGGTAGAAACTAATACTCCAGAGAGGCTCCAAGTGTTTGCATTGAGAGTTACTGCTTAGATCACATGGCTCTTATTTCAGGTGTTGTGATTATCAAAAGCACTGATGGTGGCATCAGGGAGTTGAAGGTAATCTAGGATATCTATCACTATGGAATGGGTCAATCAAATGGTGTGGATACAGACTGTAGAGTCCTAGGCAGCAATTAGAAGAAAAGAGTTAGATGGCTGTACAGCAACATGAGTAAAATTTAAAAACATAATGTTAAGTTAAAAACACATTAAGAGAGAGAGTTCTATGGAGGAATGTTCATAGAAATTTAAAATGCAGATATGCAGAAAACAACCCCACACATT
>NW_004445649.1:0-1140 GCF_000243295.1 Trichechus manatus latirostris | reverse complement strand
AGCAGTAACTGAGCTTCGTTTCTCACCATTCTTCATGTAGAATCCACGTTCCTCCTCCCTGAATCTGAGCATAGAACATTGGCATATCACTCTCCAGCCTAATGAACAATTGTTATGACTGAACTTGCTCTCAGATAATGTGGAGTGTCCATGACTCAAACTGTTGCTCACCTTTAACCCCTCTCAAGTTAGTATGTGATGGTGGAAGTGATATTCCATTCATGGATGGCTTAGGTGTTGAAGATTCTCCTTTATTTCTTTTTCTTAGAGGGATACTCTCTTGCTTCTTTCTTCTTTTATTTTTAATTTAAATGTTTTATTGTGCATTCGGTGAAACTTCACAGAGAAAATTAGTTTCCCATTCGATACTTTGTACGTAAAGTGTTCCATGACATTGGTTTCATTCCCCGGCACTCTCCCCATTTCTATCCTAGGTTCCCCGTTTCCTTTTGTGCTGATATTCTATCCCTTTCTGCTTTCTCATCTTTGTTTTTGAGCAAATATTGCCCTTTAGATCTCATATAATTTATTGTTCTAAGTAGCACGTTCCTCTTGGTGTTACTGTTTACTTTATGGGCTTGTCTGTGGTTTGGCTGAAAAGTGGTCTCCAGGAATGGCTTCAGTTCCAGTTCAGAAGGGTGTCTTAGGGCCATAGTCTTAGGGTTGCCTTTGCTCCTTTCTTGAGCCATTCATTACAAATGGCTTTATCATGAACTCATTGTGCAAGATGAACAAATGGGAAAACTCTCCAAGAATTTCAGCGTTGACACAGCAGTACAATTTTACAATAGTGACATTAATACCTGCTGCAGGCTTGGATGGTCCTATGGTGATTTAAACTTCTCAGTGGTAACTGGTTGTGGCTAACCTAAAGATGCCACACTCAGTTTTCTTCAAGGAAAAGACTCACTGCCCAGCTGTTTTAGCTCCTTCAGTCTCCCTCTCGCATTACATCCAACATCTTGTTCAAGTCAGAAAAGCCCACAGTCAGTGACAAATCAAAGCAGTGGTACAAGGGCCTAGCCATTTCTGCCCAATGTGAGACTCTTCTAACGGGCAATTTTTGTTCTGAAAACTCCTCATTTGTGTTAACAGGAACTTTCTCAGTTCTGCATGGCTTTCTCATGCCCCCCCATTTAC
>NW_004445648.1:2915-5767 GCF_000243295.1 Trichechus manatus latirostris | reverse complement strand
AGAACTAAAATAAGAATAAAATACAATGTACTATAAAAATTATGTATGACACAGTATATACTGACAAATATTTTAATAATAAAGTAAAAATTATAATCCACATATTCCTATAAAATGGAAGAAATACTTTATTGAACATTGGCCCAAACTGCATTTGCTGTTATGTAAAAGTACAAATTAAAACCTGTACACAAGAGACTATTTAACACAGCCCCCTGTAGAAGGATTTCTTTGAATATCTAGCTCCTTATATTCAGAGGAATATCCCTTGAATCATTCCCTGTACCTCTCCGTGTTTGGCCTTTCTTTATACGTACAGGAAAAATACTAGAAAACAGCTGGAAATGATGGAACCAGAAAAAAAAAAAATCCCTGCAGGAACCAGAGATGGCAAAGACGCATTAAAGCAAGTGCTTTGTTCTCTTTCCACTGCAGGGAGTGTAACCGATCAAAACTGAAGAGCAAAAAGAGAAGCAGGACAGGGTTGAGATAATAAAGGTTTACACAAAGCCCAGTCAGCTGGTAAAGAATTCAAGTTGGCACACGCCAGAGGTGAAACCCATGTTCATACAGGTTGAATGGTATATCAGACTTTAGGGATCTGAGCCACCACTGGAGGCAAGATGAGAAAACATTTTGACTTTAGGTTTTTATGTCATGCTGGTTTCACTTGCAGGCAGAAATAAAAGGTACTGGAGGAAATGACCAGTGTGTTAATTCGTTTGTATATACTCATGTGTTTCTTTTCAAGTATCTGGACAAGACAGTAGTTAGAAAGTCGCCAGATTTTTGTTGCACAGATTTTTATTGACATTGAAAGCATTCATATGTATTTTACCAATAATCTCTCTAATTTGTCTTTTTTATTCTTCAAAATAATTAAATTGCATACGTTTTCAAGGGTAACCTCTAGATTTATAGTATCTATCTATCTTAAAACTTTTGAAGAAAAATGCACTAATTTTCTGACTTCTAACTTAAAATTCCCTGTATCATATAGAACAATAAATACTTTTTAGTATCCATTATGTGTATAGCAATGTGCTATGACCTGGGGATACTTGATAAACAGAACAGACACTGTCCCTGCCTTCACTGTATTTAAAATACAGGAGTAAAGGAATTTAAACCAGTAATAACAATAAAGTGGTGTAAATATAATGAAAAACAAGGAGTGAGAAAGCTCTAACCTAACCTAATCAAAAGTAAGTCTCTAAAAATTTATTGACCAACGCTTAGGGTTATTTTTCAAGATTAAATCTGGTAATACAAACAAGTATTTAAAATAGCTCCTGACACGTAGTAATATCTCAATAAATATTAGTTTTATTATTACAATCATTGCTATTAATTATGCTCTGAAGGGTTTATAAAACTAGGAGTTTAGGTGGGCATATTAGAAGAGTGTTAAGAAGGGGAAATGGCTTAAAAGTTTTGCTTGGCACCTCCTGGTTCTCAGAGATAACACACAAGAAGATGTGATATCTTCACTTGGAAACCAGAAAGTGCGTATTAATTTTTTCTTCCCAAATTTACCACTTCAAGATAAATAGATCCACCACATATTTCTTAGCACAAATATTTGCTGGAGTTCCTGAGTCATACTTTTTTTCTTTTTAATTTTGTAAAAATATAGACATAGTATTTGCCAATTCGACGTTTTTCATGGGTACAATTCAGTGACACCAGTTACATCAATCATGTGCAACCATCACCAATATCCATTTCCAGATTTTCCATCACCATAAACAGAAGCTTCCTAAACATGTTTCTCCCTTTCCCTCTCCCTCCTGCCCGTGGTAACCGCTACTAAATTTTGATCTCTGTACATTTGCCTAGTCTAGGTTTTCACATAAGTGAGATCATACAATTTTTGTTCCTTTGTGATTGCTTGAGTCATACTTTTAATGTGATGCTCTCATATGATCTTTGGTCATGCCCTACAGGTCTCCTTTAAGATAAATAGATGAAGCTGTCTCAGTAACACATTTCCTGGATGGCTTGTAAGTCTTCTTTGTGAATAGACTCAACATTCCTTCTCAGAGAGCATCACTTAGAGTGGCAATGAATCGGGCCAAGCTGTGTCTAGCTAGTGTTTTGCCTTAACTCTAGTAGTCAGAATACCACACACAAATCCTTAATTACAGATGTAGCAGAACCCATGTTTCCTTTTAGAAATTAAATGTGAAACGTTACATTTTTAGAAAGCTATTACCTTACTTTATTAATTTAATGTCCATTTGAGGTGTAAGCAATAGCTTTTTTTTAAAAAAAAACTTTCTTGAAAATGAAATTCCAAAAGTTAGACAAAGTGGAATTGTCTCAGAATGCCAAAGGCAAAAACATGTATTACATGCATGGATCATAATTAAAACTAACGAGGGGATCCATTTGGTTTGATCTCAGGGATAAATAGAGACAAATCCTTGAAGTTCCATCATAATTCTACTTCTCATATCTAATTCAAAGGCTTATTCTGGGAAAATGAAATAACTATGTTTTTAAAAAAAGAAAAATGATAAGTTAAATAGGATAGCACAAATTATGGAAATAAGTCAATTAGATCTCCTATCTTACTAGGGCCCAATCATGTTTGTTATCTAAGACTAATTATATTAATGAGACCGTTAAAACATAATTTAAATTATTAAACTATACTCTTTGATGATATAATTGAATTATTATTATTATTTTATGATTTAATGGAATGTTCAACAATGCAGTATAACATTATACCATTCTGTACTAAAAAAGAAATATCTCTAAACTGGTAGCAAAACGTGTGTGAAGAAAATGGTTCAATCTGCTTTACATGCTACATACATTTTATTTTATCAGTAAAATATCAATTT
>NW_004445648.1:0-1243 GCF_000243295.1 Trichechus manatus latirostris | reverse complement strand
CATGATAAACAGAGAAAATATTGAAGTTGTCAAGGATTTCATTTTATTTGGATCCACAGTCAATGCCCTTGGAAGCAGCAGTCAATAAATCAAATGGCAGATTGCGCTGGGCAAATCTACTGCAAAAGACCTCTTTCAAATGTTAAAAAACAAAAATATCACTTTGAGGACAAGGTGTGCCTGACCCAAGCCATGGTATTTTTAATCTTCTTATATGCATGCAAAAGCTAGGCAATGAGTAAGGAAGAGTGAAGAAGAATTGATGTCTTTGAATTTTGATGTTGGTGTGAAGAATACTGAATATACCATGAACTGCCAAAAGAACAAACAAATCTGCCTTGGAAGAAGTACAGCCAGAATGCTCCTTCGAAGCAAGGATGGCGAAACTTTGTCTCATATACCTTGCACATGTTATCAGGAGGGACCAGTCACTGGAGAAGGACATCAGGCTTGGTAAAGTAGAAGGTTATCGAAAAAGAGGAAGACCCTCAGTGAGGTTGCTTGACACAGTGGCTGCAACAATGGACTCAAACATAGCAACTACCATGAGTATGTTGCAGGTTCGAGCAGTATTTCCTTCTGTTGTACATAGGGTCACTATGAGTCACAACCAACTCAAAGGCACCTAATATCAACAGCAACAACAGTTTTTGGGGGATATTTTTTCCCCTCATTCAGAATAATAAAGCTAGTGAGAAAGCCTAGATATCATGTGGTTTTATATGAATACTTTACTTTTTTATTTGTAGTTCAGTTTCTCGGAAATCACATTGAAATTGTAGGTTGCTGTGCTTTTGTGAGCTTTTTTGACCACTCTCTAGTATTCATGCATCTTCCTACTTAGAAGCATGTTTCTTCTTGCTCTACAAGTTCTATCATCGGGTGTCATCAATGTATGAACTGCCTCTGATGGTAGCCACTTTTGTTATGAAACTGGAAATGTTCATGGTACAGCCTAAACTGGCAAGATTCAGGGTTCAGCTTAACCTCAGTGAGGAGAGAGTATAACAGGAAGTGGCAGCTTTCTCCATTAAGGTATACTATACCATACCAGTTGCCATGGAGTCAGTTCCAACTCCTGGCAAACTTATGAGTGTCAGAGTAAAACTGTGCTCCCTAGGATTCTCAATGATTTATTTTTCATAAGCAGGTCACCAGACCTTTATTCCAAGGTGCCTCTGGATAAACTCAAACCTGGAACATTTTGGTTAGCAGCCGAGTGTGTTAACTGCTTGCACCACCC
>NW_004445647.1:4901-5901 GCF_000243295.1 Trichechus manatus latirostris | reverse complement strand
AAAATTAGAAGATTCCTCTTTGGGCAAGCTGGCCAACTCTAGAGGAAAGACCGAAATATATCGACATTTGTGAGTCCACAAGAAAATGGTCCAGCCAGACCACCTCACCTAAGAAAAACCCTACATGTCCACAGAGCTCCCATTAAGCTATTTAGTGCTTTATCCTAAATATTAACAAGGAAGGATTGCCAGACATTTGAACTTCCAGTGTGAAAGACATCCTCTTCTCAAAAAAAGAAAAAAAAAAAAAAACCTTTAGATATTAAAAAATGACAGAAAAAATAAAAAATGTACAAAAAGACTTGGAATATAAAGGCAAGGGATCTCCCTGAAAGTAAAACAGAGAGAGACGGAAAATAAGAGAGAAAAGATGAGACCTTTAATGATCAATAGAGAAGGTCCAACATCCAAATAATAGGAAATCCACAAAGAGAAAATGGAGGGGAGAAAAGTATGAAAGAAATAATTCAAGAAAATCACTTAATGAGAAGGGATATGAGTTTCCAGATGAAGAGTCTCCACATTACCAGGACAATGAACTAAAAAGGGCTCCCACCAGACATATCATTGTTAGCTATCAGAAAAATAAAGATAAAAGAGAGAGCTTAAAAGTTTCCCAGGAGGGGGGAAAAAAAAGTTCTATTTCATAAAATCTGGAATCAAAATAGCAATGAACTTCTAAACAGTAACACTGGAAGCTAGAAGATAAGGGAGTAGTGTTTTCAAAATTCTGAGACAAAATTATTTCCAACCCAGAGTTACATGGAAAGCCTAATCATCACTCAAGCGTGAAGGTGGCATAGACATTTCCAGAGATGAAGAGTCTCAGAAAATGTACCTAGGTCTTAGGCATCCTTACAAGAAAACCACTGGAGAATGTATTCCACCAAAATGAGGGAATCAATCAAAAAGGAGGAAGACACAGGACACAGAAGGTAGGCAGAAGGAATCACCAGGGTGACAGAGAAGAGATATCCCAGGATGACAGCTGTACAGCAGG
>NW_004445647.1:2672-4712 GCF_000243295.1 Trichechus manatus latirostris | reverse complement strand
AGATGAAAATTAATACCTGACATATTCAAACATGTTGAGAGAAATTGAATTATTCATAGGAATAGAAATCTAAGCAAACACATAAGTAAAAGGATAGACCATTATTATTACCAAGGGAAACAAAGAATTGTACCAGAAAGGAAATGCAATCATATTACAAGGTTTAGCTGTGAATAATACTGATATAGTAATAATAACACAAGCACTGAATAACTATAGAGTACCACATAACTACACTGGGAGGGAAGGAGTGGAGAGTTTGGGAGAAGGGAAATCATCTGCCATAATAGGAAATCGATATATAATATCTAAAATGAAAAAAGAAGAAAAATATAAACAGGGTATATGGAACTATGCAGAGGGTCAGCAAAAAACAGGAGGACCCTCAATGAGATAGATTGACACCGTGGCTGCAACAATGGGCTCAAACATAGCAACCATTGTGAGGACGGTGCAGCACCCAGCAGTGTTTCATTCTGTTTTACACAGAGTCACTATGAGCTGGAACCAACCTGATGATACCTAACAATCACAACGACGTATGGAAATATAGAGGCAAATAAAAAAAAGAAAAGAAAGCTAAAAAGGAGTTGAAAGTATTTGCCTTTAGGGCTTGGAAACCTGAATGGAGTATAATAGGGCAGGGGGCTGCAATTTTTCATTATAAACTGTATTAATTATCTATTAACAAATCAGCCCACAGCTTAGCAGCTTAATATAACAGTAAACATTGGTTATCTCGCATAGTTTCTGTGAGTCAGGACTTCAGGAGCAGCTTAGCTGGGCAGTTCTAACTCAGGGCATCTCCTGAGGTTGCAGTCAAGATTTCAGCCAGGGCAGCAGTCACCTGAAGGCTTGACTGGGGCTGGAAGATCTGCTTCCAAAATGGTTCACTCACATGCCTGGCAAGCTTGTGCTGATTGATAGCATGAGGCCTCAGTCCCTTGCCACATAAACCTGTCCATAGGGCTGCTAAATGTCCTCACCGTGTGGCAGTTGCCTACCCCCAGAGAAAGTGATCCAAGAGAAAACCAGGTGGAAGCTTCAATGTCTTTCTTGACTTAATCTCAGAAGCCACACACCATAATTTCTGCAATATTCTATTGGTTATGTAGTTTGGCCCCATTCAATATGGGAAGGTACAACACCAGAGTATAAACACCGGGAGACAAGGATCATGAAGACTATCCTGAGGCTGATACCACAAAAGCCAAGTAGAATCATTTGACTTTTTAAAAGCACGTATATGCATATCTTTAATAAAAATGATAATTTTAAAAAGAGTTTTTGTTTGTAGTCAATGCCCATTTAGATTTATCAACACGTTCTATTGATTTCTGTGCTCAGCATTGTTTCTTGTATCCTTCCCTTTCTTCTTGGATTCATTTTTATTCTTGCTGAAATGCATCTGTCATGGATTGAATTGTGTCCCCCAAAAATATCTGTCAACTTGACTGCGTCATAATTCCCAGTGTTGTATGATTGTGTAATCTGATGTGATTTTCTTATGTGTTGTAAATTCAATCACTATGATCTAATATGATGGATTGGTGACAGTTATACTGATGAGGTATACAAGATTGGATAGTGTCTTAAGCCAATCTCTTCTGAGATATAAAAGAAGTGAGCAGAGACACATGGGAACCTCATACCACCAAGAAAGCAGTGCCGGGAGCAGAACGTGTCCTTTGGACCTGAGGTTTCGCCACAGAGAAGCTCCCAGACCAAGGGAAGATTGGTGACACGGACCTTTCTCCAGAGCTGACAGTAAGAGAAAGAATTCCCCTGGAGCTGATGCCCTGAATTTGGACTTGTAGCCTACTGGACTGTGAGAGAGAGAATAAACTTCTCTTTGTTAAAGCCATCCACTTGTGGTATTTCTGTTATAGCAGCACTAGATGACTAAGACAGCATCCAATAATAATTCTTTCAATGAGGGTCTGTACTTTATACATATAGAAATGCCCCCTTTTGCCTTTAATTTTAACGATAAGTTAGCTAGGTATAAAAGTCTAGTTGGGACTTTGAAGGTACTACTCC
>NW_004445647.1:0-769 GCF_000243295.1 Trichechus manatus latirostris | reverse complement strand
TCCTGTCTCCTCCACTATGTTGGACCGGAGCTCCACCTGCTCCAGCCTATTCTGTGAAGGTGGCTACTTCCTGCCCCGACCCTCTGAGCATCTGAACCTTGACTCCAATACAGTAGAGGCCACTTGGTCCAGCAAGCTCTTAACTCAATGTCCAGATCCCCCATGGAAGCCACACCCAAGACTATGGGAGGGTAGTCTGTGCAGAGTCCCAGAATGTGGGTTTAGAGATTAGACAGACCCAGGTCTATCCTGGAGACCTGGTGGTGTAGTGGTTAAGAGCTATGGCTGCTGACCAAAAGGTCAGCAGTTCAAATCCACCAGGTGCTCCTTGGAAACCATATGGGGCAGTTCTACCCGGTCCTATAGGGTCACTATGAGCTGGAATCAACTCGACGGCAATAGGTTTGGGTTTTTTTGTGGGGGGCGGCGGTGTCTATCCCACGTCTGTCACTCAGTAGCTGTCTCTGAGTGAATTACTTAACCAAGATGGCTTCCCAGAAAAAGGGCTTCTGGATGGGAACTTGAATGTGGAGTAAGAGTTTGCCAGGAGGACAGACTCCGCGGATTCATTTAACACATTTTTACTGGTTTGCCCCTTTCCCCCAGTTTTTGTTCTGTGAAGTCCCCGGGTGGTGCAAATGGTTAGCGCACTCATCTGCTAACCGAAAGTTTGGCAGTTTGAGCCCACCCAGAAGAGCCTCAGAAGAAAGGCCTGGCGATCTCCTTCCCCAAAAATAGCCACTGAAAACCCTAAGAATAAAAAAGAAAG
>NW_004445646.1:2069-5882 GCF_000243295.1 Trichechus manatus latirostris | reverse complement strand
TCTTCAACAATTCTCTCTGTATTTTATGTTATTCTCCCCTGTTCTGGTACTCCAGTCACTCATAGGTTATTCCTCTTGATAGAGTCCCACATAATTCTTAAGATTTTTTCATTTTTTTAAATCCTTTTATCTGATTTTTCCTCAAATAAGTTGGTGTCAAGTGCTTAATCTTCAATCTCATTAATTCTGACTCCCATTGCCTCAATTCTGCTCCTGTGACTTTCTACTGTGTTGTCTAATTCTGAAATTTTTATTGTTAATCTTCTTGATTTCTGATTGCTGTCTCTGTATGGATTCTTGTAGCCTGTTAAATTTGTCATTATGCTCTTCTCTAATCTTTCTAATTTCCTCTATTGCGTGTTCTGTTCTGCGTTTTGATTAATTTTCTCCTTTATTTCTTGAAGAGTTCTGTATATGAATCCTTTGTATTCTGCCTCCAGTAGTTCCAAGAATTTTTCCTCTTCTGGAAAATTTGTAGATTATTTTGGGAGCTCACTGAAGCCATCATGGATTGCCTCTTTATGTGATTTGATATTGACTGTTGTCTCCGAGCCATCAATAAGTTATTATATTTATTTATTTTATGTTTGCTTACCGTGTCCTAGCTTCTTGTTTTGTTTTTAATATGCCTAGATAGGCTTCTTGTATGAAGTAGTTTGATTATTGGCACCTTGGAAGCTGTAATGTCGTGTCACCAGGTGGTTAGATCTGTTACTAGGTATGTGAGCTCAGGAGTCTACCCACTCCTCCTGTATTGATTCAGTTCAGGCACCCGGGTAGATAGTCACCAAGGGTGTGGTGTAGGCTCTCACTTACAGCCCTAGACAGGCATGGGTGATTGGTGTAGGCACAGGCATCTGGCTGCTGCAGGGGGACATACTCTGAGCAAAGCAGGAGGCTGACAGCCACCCCCGAGTGTCCAGGAGGAAGGCGTGTCCCTGTTTCCTAGAGTGCCTAGCTGGCTGGGTTTTGTAGCCGGACTGTGAGCACCTAATGCTGTTGGCTGTAAGGACTAGGGGGCACCTCTTATTAATGGGCCCCTGTTGCAGGTGGCTAGGTGACGTGGGTGGAGCCACCAGTCCTCAGGCCCCTGATGTGGGTAGGTGAAGACCCTGCTTAATGGGCAGAGCAGTGTCACATGTCAAGAACCTGCCACTTCACAGCTGAAACAGTTGAAGTTAGAGTTCTGGTATTTCCCCTGTTGTACTGTGGTAATGACGGCCTACACTGTTGAGATGGGCCCACATAAGTCTGTGCAGGGGGAAAGGCGCTCAGAGTCCATGGATCCTTTATGCCTGTGCCTAGGCAAAGGAGCTGTGTCTACCCTGGGTTCCTGGCTTAGGGGAATTGGCAGTTTCTTTTTTCCTCTGTTTGTTGATTTGTTCACTCTCCAAGGCAGGGAGAATGGCTCCGGGCGTGTGACGGGTCCTACTTCTGGCCCAGGGGCTCAGCAATTGCTGAAACTGGTCCGGGACCCACTGCAGAACAGGGAGCAGGGAGGTAAATGGGAGAGAGTTTTCTCCCTAAGGGGGGTGTTTTTGATCCGTGCTGTAGGCCGTACACAAGTACTTATCTTCGCTGATGAAGGCTGCTTCTCACTGGTTCTGGTTGGCTGTGTAGACTCTCTGGCACTGGGTCTGTCCCAGTGCAGAAAACGTGCCTCCTAAGGACCGCTGCTCGCCTGCGTCACTGCTCACCCCCGAGCTGATCAGTTCTGAAGGGCTCAGGCTCTCGCCAGGTCAGGTCTGGCAACTCCTCACTGCTTCCGAACCGTCTCTCCCTCACCCTCTGCTCAGTCTGGTTCCTCAACTCTGCCTTTGATGTTCAGGGCTCCCAGATTGCCATATATAATCAAATCACTTTTTTTTTGGGTCTTTGTTTTAAGAGGGGCCGCTGGAAGCGTCTGACTGCTACGCCATCTTGGCCCCACCTCCTATGTTTGATTTTTTAATGAATTACCGAACTGTTTTCCAAAGTTGCCTCACCATTTTACATTTCCACTGGCAGTGTGTGGAGTTGCCCTTGTTCCGTGTGAGTGTGTTTTTGAATTGTGGTCTGTTCCAACAATCTGTTTGTCCGTTCTTTCATCACTACTGCATTGCCTTGATAACTAGCTTCATAGTTGTTGTTGGGTGCTGTCGAGCTGATTCTAACTCCTTGTGACCCCATGTGACAGAGTAGAGCTGTCCCATAGAGTTTTATAGGCTATAATCTTCATGGGAGCAGATTGCCAGGTCTTTTTCCTGCAGAGCTCCTGGGTGAGTTTGAACCACCAACCTTTCAGTTGGCAGCTGAGTAACTGTTGTGCCACCAGGGCTCCTATGACCCTTGTTCTGAAGGGCTACCTTTAACCAAGGCTGTGTGCCCTTTTATCCCACCCTTAATTAGTAACACAGTGTCTTTCTTACAGAACCCAGGTATGTGGGGGCCGAGTGGGATGGTGGCAGGGCTTGGATGACCTTCTTCTGCACTGACTGTGAATGAGTTTAGGACCTCCTCAGATACTCTGTCTTCGGAGCCTGTTAGAAAACCCACTGCCCATGGCCATCCCATTGAGAAGTCCATTTTGTGGGTTTTGGTAGAGTGTGTCCAGGGAGACCTTGAATTTACACTGCAGGGGCCCCAAAGGAAATGTACGTAAGGAACAAGACAGAGGGTCATACATTTTGTATAATCTGGAATAGCCCAGTGACATGGTTTTCATTGATTCACCATATGGCCAGGATTGAACTAGATGCCTTTGCAGGGTGGGAAGGTGTTATGCTCAGGGAACATAGTTTGGTTGTTGAGACCAGTTTCATTCGCAGGAAAGCACAGCCAAATCCTACAAGACAGGCGTATTAGCTCTGTAGGGCTGCTGCAACAACCTACCACAGAGTGGTGGCTTCAAAGGACAGAACTTTACTGCTTCACAGTTCGGGAGGCTAGGAGTCCTAATTCAGGGTTTCAGGAGGGCCATGCTCTGTTGGTGGGCTCTAGGGGAAGATCCTTTCTTGTCTCTCTCAGCCTTTGGTCGCCCCAGGCATTCCTTGGCTTGCAGCTGCAGCATAACTCTGACTCTGCCTCAGCCCTTTTCACGTGGCTGTCCTCCCTCTGTGTCTCTTCTCTTTCACGAGAACACCACTCAGACTGGATGTGGGCCCACCCTACCCCCATGTGGCCTCAGGTTAATTTAAGTGATAACATCTGCAAAGATCCTGTATCCAAACTAAGTCACATTCTCAGGTACCGGGGAGTTAGGACTTCAACAGATCTTTTGGGGGGACACAATTCAAACCATAAGAGGGCTTAATTAAGTAGGAAAGTGTGGTACAAATTCTAAGTGAGAGAGAGAGCAGCTCTGAGGATGACTGCCTGTATGAGGTGTCACTGAAGGCTTGCAGGATGAGGGGAGGTAAACGTGTGGGCTTTGCCTTGAAAGAGGGCAGAGAGGGGACATTCCACGTTCATGGTGGGCCAGCCCAAGAGAGGGCCCAGCTGAGCAGGACTGTGGCTTAGTGCTGAGACTGTGAGGAGGCTGGCTTGACCAGAACTGTGGAAAATAGGACTGGACAAGTAAAGCTGTCTCCAGGCATGGAGCATGGTGGGGGTGGCCCGCATACTGCCTTTGCCCTTGGACTAGGAGGACACGCATTATCTTTCTTTGTATATTTTGAGACTCTATCATGTCCAAGAGAGCCTGGCTTAATTTTAAACCAGAAACTTAAGTTGTGTGGATTGTGGAATCCCCACGTAAGAGTCCCGAGTCCCTGGGGCTGCTCACTAAACTTTGCTCTGAAAAAAAAAATATATTAAGAAAAAAAAAAAAAAAAA
>NW_004445646.1:0-1092 GCF_000243295.1 Trichechus manatus latirostris | reverse complement strand
GCGCTTCACATAGGGTTTTAATGGCTGTGAACTTTTGGAAGTAGATCACCAGGGCTTTCTTCTGAGGCACCTCTGGGTGGATTTGAACTGCCAACCTTTTAGTTAGTAACCGAACGCTTAACTGTTCATGCCATCCAGGGCTCTAAGAGACCCTCAAAGAGGAACATAGAATGATTGAAATCCCACTAAGACTCTAGCAATGATCCTGTCTTTGGCAAAGACTGTGATTAATGTTGGAGAGAAAAGAAAAATGCAATTAAGTGATTTATAAGAATCCAGAGGATAACCGGCGCAATGAGAGCGACACTGACTTGTCACTGTGTCACGAAATTTTTACTGGAAAAAGAAGCCTGCCTCGAGAGGTTCTCCAAATAGGGGCTCTTTTGCCACTTGGGATAGGAGGATTCTTTTTTGTATGGCACTGTTCTATGAATAGGAAGCCCTGGTCCCACAGTGGTTAAGAACTTGGCTGCTAACCAAAAGGTCAGCATTTCGAATCCACCAGCCGCTCCTTGGAAACGCTATGGGGCAGTTCTACTCTGTCCTATAGGGTCGCTATGAGTCAAAATCAACTCACCGTCAACGGGGTTGGTTTTTGGTTTTTGCTCTATGGACGCAGGATGTTTAGCATCCCAGCTTACATCATTAGTGCCAGTAACACTCCCAGGCGTTATGACAAACCCAGACACCAGGCACTCCTATGTCTTTTCAAATGCCCTTTAAAGGAGACTATATTAGCCCAGGATGAGAACCCTCAGTGAAGGAGCACCGATCTAGGGGCCGGGATGTATGGGTTCCAGGTGAACTCTGTGACTCCCATTGGAAGTCATTTTACCTCTTTAGGCTGAGTATCTTCATTTGTAAAATTAGGGGATTGGGTTAGATCAGTAGTCTTCAAAGTAGAGCATATGTATCCATTTCAGTGCAGGAAGAAAATCTTCGAATTGTGTACTTCCATTTATTTTTCATGTTGTCTTTTAAAATAGCTCCTTTTTTATTTTTCCCATACAAAAATTTATACATACATTGTTATGTGACTCTAGTTGCTCTCCCCATACTGCGACAGCACACTCCTCCTTTCCACTCCTGATT
>NW_004445645.1:0-5836 GCF_000243295.1 Trichechus manatus latirostris | reverse complement strand
GTAAAAAGAAATGACCTCAGGGATCCCTCTGCACTTCTGTGGAAGCTGAAGGGGACTCTGTCTGCCATGCAGCTAGCCTTGCCAGAAAGGGCTCCCAACTCAAGAAAAGGAAAAGAAAATAAACAATTCAAAATAAACAAACGAACAAAAGCCCCGGGATCCAGCAGCGCGGCAGCCCAAACTGGGAAGCAGCTCCACACTCAAATGGAGCTCCGCAGCCCCTCAGGAAGAAGCAAAGATGGTGCACAGAGTGAGGTACTTCAGTGAAAGGAGGGGGATGTGAGGGGAGGCAGGGAAGAAATAAAAAGAGACGGAAAAAAAGCAACACCAGCAGCCAACAAATGGCACTCAGAGAGCCACCCTTTTGGGTGTGTGGAATCCAAGCAGCTGGTGCTTCCTCGTCAAGAGATTGTGGCTGCGGGAAGCAGAGGATGCCGAGTCGGGGTGAAGAAAGGTGGGGGGTGGGAAAGCATATATCGCAAATTACTGGTTGTTTTTTCTCCCGCTGGACGATCTGTGAGGCTGCTTTCTCATACCCCCGTTTGCTGGTCTTCGATAGGAGTCCAAGATGGCGGATCCGCACTGTGTTAGCTAGTAGGCGACCTCTGCATGAATCTCTCCTCGCTCTCTATTGTCTGTCAGTTTTCTCACTCCATTTGGTGCTTGGCTGAGTTCTTTATCTCTTCATCTTATGTTTTAGGATTTCAGGATGTTGTATTCTCTGTTCGGCTTAGTTTTTCTGATCTTTGGTGTGGAGGGATGGCGTGGTGCTTCTGCCTAGAGCACCATTTTGCTGGAACTCCCTAAAATCATTTTTTAAGTGCTGTCATATTAATGCTGGTTTTTGATATCAGAAGAGAAGCTTCAAGCCACTTCTATTCTTGGATCAGTGCTATTTATTAGAAATATAATATCAGCCAGAAATTTAAGCTACATTTGAAATTTAAAATTTTCTATTTGCTACATTAAAAAAGTTAAAAGAAATATATGAAATTAATTTTAAAATGTTTTATTTGAAATATTTTTATTTAAAAATGTAAATAATAAAAAAATATAATTAGATACTGTACATCATGTTACTAAGTCTTCAAATTTTGATATGTTTTACATGTAGAGTAGCCCTGGGGATGCAGTGGTTAAGTGCTCAGCTGCTACCCAAAAGGTCAGCAATTAGAACTCATCAGTTACTCCATGGGAGAAAGATCTGGCAGTCTGCTTCCATAAAGATTTATAGTCTTGGGAGAGGCAAGGCTAGGATGGCAGAGTAGTCAGAAGCTTCCAGTGGACCCTCCTACAACAAAGACCCGAAGAAACAAGTAATTTGATTATATACGGCAATCTGGGAGCCCTGAATGTCAAAGGCAGAGTTCAGGAACCAGACTGAGTGGGAGGGGGAGAGAGAGAGACAGGTCAGAAGCCGTGAGGAATTGCCAGACCTGACCCAGCGAGAGCCTGAGCCCTTCAGGCCTGATCAGCTTGGGGGTGAGCGGTAAGGCAGGCACTAGTGGTGCTCCAGAGGCGTACTCTGCACCCGGGGAGACCCAGCTACTTAGAGTCTTCTCTGCCACGTGGAACCAGTGAGAAGCAGCCCTTGATCATCAAAAGATAAGTAATTCCATACAGCTACTGCGTGGATCAAAAACACCCACCCTTAGGGAAAAAACTCTCTCCCATTTACCTGCCCACACTCTGCTCTGCACTGGGTCCCGGATGGCTTCAGCAATTGCCGAGTCCCCTGGGCCAGAAGTAGGATCTGTCACACTCCCAGAGCCATTCTCTCTGCCTTGGAGAGTGACCAAATTATCAAACAGGTGAAAAAATAAACTTCGAGCTCCCCCAAGCCAGAAACCCAGGGTAGGCCAAGCTCCTTTGCCTAGGCACAGGCATAAGGGATCCACAGACTCTGAGTGCCTTTCCCCCTGCATAGACTTGTGTGGGCCCATCTCAACAGCCTAGGCTCTCATCACTGCAGTACCACAGGGTACATACTGGAAGTCTAACTTCAACTGTTTCAGCTATGAAGTGGAAGGTTCTTGACATTTGACACTGCTCTGCCCATTAAGCAGGGTCTTCACCTACCCACATCAGGGGCATGAGCACTGGTGTCTCCACTCACACTACCTAGCCACCTGCAATGGGGCCCATGAGTAAGAGGTGCCTCCCAGTCCTTACTGCCAACAGCATGAGGTGCTCATAGTCTGGCTGCAAAACCCACCCGCATACGCGCTGTAGGGAACAGGGACACGCCTTCTTCCTGGACAGTCGAGGGTGGCCTTCAGCCTCCTGCCTTGCTCAAAGTGTGTACCCCTGCTGCAGCCAGATGCCTGTGCCTACACCAATAACCCATGCCTGTCTAGGACTGTGGGTGAGAGCATAAACCACACACTTGGTGGCTATCTACCTGGGCACCTGAGCTGAATCCATACAGGAGGAGTGGGTGGACTCCTGTGCTCACATACCTAGTAACAGATCTAACCACCTGGTGACATGACATTATAGCTTCAAAGGTGTCAATAATCAAACTAGCTCATAAGACCAGCCTATTTGGGCATATCAAAACAAAACAAGAAGCTAGGACACAGTAAGCAAACATAAAATAAGTAAATATAATAACATATTGATGGCTCGAAGACAACAGTCAATATCATACCACATGAAGAGGCAATACATGATGGCTTTAGCAAGCTCCCAAAATAAAGAACCTAGAAATTTTCCAGAGGAGGAGAATTTCTTGGAATTACCAGAGGCAGAATACAAAAGATAATATACAGAAATCTTCAAGAAATTAGGAAGAAAGTTAAGCAAAACACAGAACATGCAATGGAGGAAATTACAAAGATTAGAGAACAGCATAATGACAAATTTAACAGGCGGCAAGAAAACATACAGAGACAGCAATTAGAAATCCAGAAAATTGACAATAAAATTTCAGAATTAGACAACTCAGTAGAAAGTCATAGTCGCAGAACTGAGGCAATGGAAGTCCGAGTTAGTGAGATTGAAGACAAAGCACTTGACACCAACTTATTTGAGGAAAAATCAGATAACAGGATTTCAAAAAATGAAGAAAACCTAAGAATTGCGTGGGACTCTACCTAGAGGAATAACTTACGAGTGATTAGAGTACCAGAACGGGGGGAGGATAACAGAAAATACAGAGAGAATTGTTGAAGATTTGTTGGCAGAAGAATTAATTGATATCGTGAAAGGTGACAAGATCTCTATCCAAGATGCTCATCAAACACCACATAAGCTAGATCCCAAAAGAAAGTCACTAAGACATATTATAATCAAATTTGACAAAACCAAAGACAAAGAGAGAATTTTAAGAGTGGCTAGGGATAAACGAAAAGTCATATACAAAGGAGAGTCAATAAGAATAAGCTCGGACTACTCAGCAGAAACCATGCAGGCAAGAAGGTAAAGGGATTACATATATAAACCCTTGAAGGAAAAAAACTGCCAGCCAAGAATTATAAGTCCAGCAAAACTGATTCTCAAATATGATGGCGAAATTAGGACATTTCAAAATAAACAGAAGTTTAAGGAATTTGCAAAAACCAAACCAAAATTACAAGAAATACTAAAGAGAGTCCACCAGTTAGAAAATCAGTAACATCAAATAACAACCCAAGACTAGAACACAGGACAGAGCAGCCAGATATCAACCCAGATAGGGAAGTCACAAAAGGAAATCAAAGCTAAAACATGGAAAACAGGGAAACAGATGTCAATATGTAAAAGATGACAACATTAAAACAAAAAAGATGGACTTAAAAAATATAGACAGAGACTTCAGGCAAAATGGTGCACTAGGCAGAAGCACCACACTGTCCCTCCACAGCAAAGATCTGAAAAACTAAGCCGAACAGAGAAAACAACAATCCTGAAACCCTAAAACGTCAAAGGAAGAGATAAAGAACTCAGCCAAGCACCAAATGGAGTGAGAAAACTGACAGAGAATGGAGAGCAAGGAGAGATTCATGCAGAGGTCCCCTACCAGCTAACGCAGTGTAGATCCATCATCTTGGACTCCTATCAGAGACCAGCAAACAGGGGGTACGAGAAAGCACTTCACAGAGCTTCCAGCGGGTGACAAAACAACCGGTAATTTGCGATATACGCTTTCCCACCCCCCACACTTCTTCACCCCGACTCAGCCTCCTCTGCTTCCCACGGCCACGATCTCCTGACCGGGAAACACCAGATGCTTGGATTCCACACACCCGAAAGGGTGGCTCTCTGAGTGCCATTTGTTGGCTGCTGGTGTTGCTTTTTCCCGCTTCTTTTCATTTCTTCCTTACCTCTCACCACCTACCCCTCCTTTCGCTCAAATACCTGGCTACGTGCGTCATCTTTGCTTCTTCCTGAGGGGCTGTGGAGCTCTGTTCAAGTATGCAGCTATTTCCCAGTCTGGGCTACCGCGCTGGTGGGATACCAGGGCTTTTGTTCGTTTGTTTGTTTTGAATGGTTTGTTTGTTTTCTTTTCAATTTCTTCAGTTGGGAGCCCTTTCTGGCCAGGAGGTGCTGCGTGGCAAGGAGACTACCCCCCGGCTTGCACAGACGAGCAGACGGATCCCTGAGGGCATTTCTTTTTCACTGTTTTTCTTTTTTTTGGGGAGGGGGGATTTCTTGCTCTTTTTTTAAAATTTATTTTGTTTTCTTCTCCCTCTTTTTCCCTTTTTGTCTTTCTTCATTGCTCAGTTTCTTCTCTCTATATATCTTCCTTCTCTTTCTGTTCTCTGAATACCTGCTGTTGTATAGCTCTACACCTTCTAGCCAGGCTGTACTGCAATACCTGAAAGCGACTTCCCCAGACGGCATAGCTGTACCGGTGGGATACCTGGGAACTTTGTGGTTCTTCAGCCTTACTGATTTTTATTTATTCATTCTTTTCTTCCTCCTCCCCTTTCTGTTTTTCTCCATTTCATAGTCTCTCATCTCTCCACTCCAATGGCAAGCTCTCCTAGCATTCTTTTTTCTTTGTTTGTATGTTTTTGGCTCCTGCTCCTCTTTCCTCTCTCCCATATCCATCTTAGCTCCACACATAACAATCTCTCACTACATCCTGCCTACCTGCACCATGTACTTGACATCACACCACAAAGCAGCACAGGCATGGCCTACTGGAACCTGCACTGCACTGATTACCAACCCACCCTCGTGGATGTAGTAAGTGCCAGAAACAACCTGTCCCAGTAAATCCTCTTCAGTTAGACCTGCCCTGCCGTAGCATATCTGAGTGACTGACCCTGCCAATTGGAGAAGGAGGTGAAAAGAATTGTGCCCACAGATGAGCAAACAACAAAGAACACACAGTCTGCATGCTCAGACATAGTCAAGTTGTTTTTTTTTTTTTTTAAAGGGACGAAACAAGCAAATCTATAATCAATAAAGGAGAAAAATAACTACTGAATGCCCCGAAGACAGCAGACAATATCAAAACATTTACAAAAACAGGAGAAGATGGTTCAAGTAGGCATCCAGTATAAAACACCAGTTGACTTTCCAGTGGAAGAAAATGCACTAGAACGACCTGATAAGGAATTCAAATCTCTAATACTCAGAATTCTCCAAGAGCTGAGGCAAAAAGCTGACAAACATGAGGAAAAAATAAACAAATTCGAGGAAAATACAGACAAAAAATAGGAAGAATTCAGGAATATTATGCAGGAACAAACTGCCAAAATAAATTCACAACTAGAAATAATACAGAGACAACAATTAGAAATCAAAAAGATAAACAACAAGAGTTCAGAAATGGACGGTGCCATAGAAGGGCAGAGAAGCAGATTTGCAATGGTGGAATACAGGATCAGTGGAAATGAAGACAAAC
>NW_004445644.1:4464-5923 GCF_000243295.1 Trichechus manatus latirostris | reverse complement strand
TTATGATAATAATAAAAAGCTCGCAGCAAAGGGCATAGAAAATTCCTGCAAGTTCTGTGTGTGAGGGTAGTTTGTCCAAACTTGTGCAAAAGCAACTACTGAGAACTTGGACCATGCTTTCTAAGACCCCCGGCTTGACAAGGCCAAACGTGCCTCCTAAAGAACATGGAGTGATGAACACAAACACGGTGATGGGTAGACAAGTGGAGCCTGGGTTGTCATGGCTGTGGATACACAACTCATGGGTGGAATTAATAAGTCATGGGCTCACAGTGCACAAGGGAGCATGTACCCAGTCTTATTCTGCCATTGGAATTAAGACTTTAATAAAGATTAAAGAGCCAAGTTAACAGGTGGAAAGCGGAAAGCAGGAATATTTTAAGGACATAAACAAATGTCAAGTTGAGATCTCAGAGGAGAGTGCCATTTTCACTCTCATTATTTTCTGGTCCAGCAACACAATTGATAGGAACTGAATTAATGAATGAGCTGATATGACTGGTGTAAAAAAACATCTGGGTTAGTGAAGGAAGCAGCCAGGACATGTTTTAGAACTCTGTCATGAGAAAGGGAGGGAAAAGGCGACTGTTCTTTAGGAACAGAAGTTCCTTACATTCCTTACATTCAAGGAGTTGTCCAGTGTGAAAGAAAACACAAGGGTTTAAAATCCTTTTATGGCTACGTGCAAGTCAGGACTACCAGAGCAATAAGGGAAGCTGTGAAAAATCGTTTTTCCTGGGGCTTCTCTACCTGTGAAAATAATTAACATCCAACTAAATAAAAATTATCATAGAGATGAAGGTCAGCTCCATTTAAGTTAATGTGCCAGAAAGAGGACAAAAACCAGTGCAGCTGCTAGGGAAAAATGTTATTTGTGAAAAGGGAGTCTAGCTAAAGTGTTTCTTTCTATACAGCGGGTGCATAGAATATGTTAGAGAAAGTCCCGTTTATAACAGAACTTGCCATTATACAGACTCAGATATGCCATGACTTATTATTCCATACAAGAATGTTTAAAAAGAGTTTGGCATGATTTTACCCCTTAAAGTAATCATGCCTCTTTTTTCATTGCTATCGTCTAACCCTCAGGTATCCTCATTTGTAGCAAAATGGTGCAAAAACTTAGAGAAATGATGAAATGAGGGACTAAGAATGAGGAAGGACTCACAGATAAAGGTAGAAGAAGGGAATTGTATAGGAAAAACAAAACAAAACACCCAGAGAAAATGCCCTTGGGTACTTTCTAGGCTTCTCTCCTCAGCCATTTCCCTGTTCTTGTTCTGCAAACTATCCCCAACTAAAACTCTCAGTCTATACTTTTATCCTAAAATTTCTTTCATAAGTCCAAGGCTCATCTATCCTACCATCTGCAACCCAGCTTTACGGAGCCCTGGTGGTGCAATGGTTAAGTGCTGGGCTGCTAATTGAAAGATGATTCGAACCTACCCTGCAGCTCCAT
>NW_004445644.1:1717-3075 GCF_000243295.1 Trichechus manatus latirostris | reverse complement strand
AGAGTTGACTAGGGGTTCCATGCCTCCCTTTCAAACTCTCCTATAAATATGTCAGTCAGCATGGTGGTTGGTCCTTTTTGTGGAATGCATTCCATGGTGTGTCCAGCTCTGGGCCAGGCCCCTCTCTCACTGTGATGGTGAGATAGAAAGAACACTGGATGACGAAATGGCAGAGGGCATGGGTCTGTGTGAGGAAGCGCTATCCTGCTGCTTGGGTGAGTCTTCCTGCCTCCACCATCAGCCTGCAGTATCTGTGGGAAGCAGTGGTACAATTAGAAGGCAAGGCACACACTTCTCTGATGCTACCATACCTTCTCTTGGCCTGCTTTGTCTGCCCGAAACATCTCAGCTCATTCTTAAAATTTAAAGAGATAGGGCACCTACACTGCCATTGGATTTAAATTGTCAGGTGACATGTCTGTTTCTGCCACTGTCCATAATCTCCCTGAGGGCAAGAATCCCATCTTTCCTCTATATTTCCACTGCCTGTCACTGGTCCTTGCTCAGGGCAGGTATTTAATGGAGACTTATTGAATGAATGATTGTCATGTGGCATAACTAGATGTCCCACTTGATATGAGATTTTACTAAATATGGCTTTTTAAAGATAGGAAAAATAAATTAAACTTGTCATACAACTTAGATATTGTCATACTTGAGAATTCCAGTAACAAGTCCACCAGAATAAAGTATCTCCATATGTAATTGTATTTTGCTAAGCTGTCAGGAGAGAATAATTTCACCCTACGAAGATCTCTGCAAGGCCAGTTCGTCAATACCGCAAAGTCAGAGGTACTGACAGCTTACCTGCGGGACACCTGAAGGCTCAGTATCTGAATATTCAAATTTATCTTAGCCTCAGTGAGCCCTGGTGGTGCAGTGGCTAAGTGCTTGGCCTCTAAGCAGAAGGTTGGCAGTTCTAACCTACCCAGCCACTTCACGGGAGAAAATTGGGTGATCTGCTCCTGTAAAGATTACAGCCTTGGAGACCTTATGGGGAAGTTTGGCTCTGTCACATGGGGTCGCTATGAGTTGAAATAGACTCGACAGCACCGAACAACAACATTTTAGTTTCACTGAAGTGAAATAAAGGGAAAAACATAAAAGGCAATCTATAAGGCTGTTAGAAGGTATCTGAGAGGTAGTCCCCAAGAGTAGACACTCTGATCATCACAGGTAGAGCATTAAAAAAAAGAAAAAGAAAAAAGACAAATCCATTGCCATTGGGTTGATTCTGACTCACAGTGACCCTACAGGACAGAGTAGAACTGCCCCATGGGGTTTCCAAGGCTGTAACTCTTTATGGAAGCAGACTGCCACAGCGTTCTCCTGTGGAGCAGCTGGTGCTTTCGAACCAC
>NW_004445644.1:0-1071 GCF_000243295.1 Trichechus manatus latirostris | reverse complement strand
CTCTGCTCCGATCCGCCCTGAAGACCTAAGGTTTCAGTTTAGTGCTTAAAGGGCTGCGGAGCTGGATCCAATGCACCCGACGGGGGAGTTATCTGAGGCTGCACTCACACCAAGCAGCTCCGAGGACACTGTTCTTTCCTCAATATGAGAGCTGCTGAAGGAGGGAGAGAAAGGGAGGAGCCAAGAGGAAAGATCGGGTGACGGACCTGGGAACTGATAGCAGGGTGAAGAAGGGCAAAGCATGCACATAGACCCCCGGGTGCTTATTTGGTAGAAAAATATGATCCTCCTCACTAGTGCAGTTCAGCATGTTGTTGAAGGAAAATGATTTAGTGCTTAAAATGATGAATGGGAGGTGGGAAGGAGTGAGAGAATGAATGAATGAATGAATGAATTGAATGGAGTCCACTTGACTATATTCTTCCATCCCTGATCCCATTATTCTCTGGGACATCATTAGGAAATGGCAGCAGAGATCTCCCTCCTTCCTCCTCTGATATGCCAGTCCTCAAGCCCTCTTTTCTCATATGCAATCAGAAAAGGCAGAATGACGAACTGTCAAGTGTGTTATAAATACCAGGAAACAAAAACAAACCAACCAACCAAAAACAAGTAAGTGGCAGTAATAAACCGCATCAGGCTTGCCAGCCAGCCAGCCTCTCAAGCAAGTCACATTTTATTATTTTCTGCTCCAAGTGTCATTTCTTTAATGCCTATCATAGATCTCACACAAGGTTGCAAATCAAATCTACACTCACCTCCACCTTTCTCCAGACTCGCAGTTCTCAGCTAGTAGCTGCTTTACGACAAATTCCATGAATCATCAAAATTGACAGAGTTCCCTCGTAATGGATGTGTCTGGCACATTTTGCTTCACTTTGGTTGCAGGGATGAAGCTGAGGTGACAAGAAGCATCCTAGCTGGATATGCTACATGGTCCTGTGCAAATGGCTTCACCCAGGAGCACCTCTGTGTGAGGAGGAGGAACCTCAGTGGAAAGAAGGACATGACACAGTGGTGTCACTAGGGTTGATGTCACCCAACGAGGTAACTCATTGTGTCACCCCCTCA
>NW_004445643.1:4615-5897 GCF_000243295.1 Trichechus manatus latirostris | reverse complement strand
TGTTCCAATCTATTTTCCTAGGAAAAACTTTGGGGATAGAATTTATGTGTTAATTCTATGCCAGAGGCATTGTTTTTTATAGATAACAACCTTTCTGGTGTTTCTAGATAGTCTTTTCCATCCATCTCAAAGCTTCTCCTTATCCTACTAGCATATTTTTTAATTGGTAAATTCCTGGGCAAACCTTTGAGGGTCTTTATGAGGGTTGGGAAATTCCTTTACAATTGTGTGGAGTTCCACTTTGGACCAAAGAGTAAAGGAAACTTGCAGAAGTTTATTAATTTACTCTGGGTACCCAGGAACCACTGAAGATAATGTGCCTTCAAATCTCACTTATCTGACACCAGAAAATGTCAATGAGAAAAAACACATACTCTGTTAAAAATGAAAACAAAGAGATTTATTGAAAGTTCAAGACAGTACAAACCGGGGACACATCTGATCTCACAAAGTGAAACAAAGTGTTCCAAATGGTAGTGTCACAGAGGCATATTTATGAGGTAAAATACAACATTTGGATTAGAAATTGCAAGATTAGGTAAGCAGGGGGCAGGACAACTCAAAGTGGAGGCTTTACAGTGATTGGTTGGAAACATGCATGTGGGTTCTTTACAGTGATTGGTTAGTTTTATCTCAAAACACTTTCTGAGAGCTGCTGAGGGGATTCCTGATAAAGATCTTGTATCAAGACCCTCCCTTCTAGGAACACTTTTTAGTTTAACTATAGAGTAAAACATTTCCTTTGTTATATAATTAAGTGCATGTAAGAGTTTGATGGCTACAGGGGAAATCTTTTGTTATGTACTTAAGTCTGACTAAGGGTTTGATGGTGTAGCAGAAATAAGCAAAAGCTAAGATGGAATCTTTTTCTTATTAATGATATTGAGCTTTTCCATTGTCTGTTTCCACAAATGCAGTCGATTTTATTCCTGTGTTTTCCATACGGTGAGGTCCATGTGTATAGTCACCTTTTATGTTGTTGAAAGAAGGTATTTGCATTGAATAAGTCATTGTCTTACAAAACTCTTTCTTGCAATATCCAGCATCATTACTATCACCAATGCCATATTTTCCAACTACAGATCCTTCTTCTTTGTTTCTAGCTTTTTCATTCCAATCGCCAGTAATTATCAATGCATTCTGATTGCATGTGTTCTCAACTTGAGACTGCAGACGTTGGTAAAAATCTTCAATTTCCTCATCTTTGACATAAGTGGTTAGTGCATAAATCTGAATATTAGTCATATTAACTGGTCTTCCTTGTAGGTGTATGGATATTGTT
>NW_004445643.1:3037-4087 GCF_000243295.1 Trichechus manatus latirostris | reverse complement strand
AAGAACACGCTCAGCATTTATCAAGCTAAAAGAACTAAAGAAAAAATTCAAGCCTCGAGTTTCAATTTTGAAGAATTCTGTGAGCAAAATATTGAAATGACTCAGGAAGCATCAAAAGAAGATGGAAAGAATACACAGAGTCACTGTACCAAAAAGAATTGGTTGACATTCAACCATTTCAGGAGGCATCATATGATCAAGAGCCAATGGTACTGAAGGAAGAAGTCCATCCTGCACAGAAGGCATTGTTGAAAGACAAGCTTCAGGAATTGACAGAATACCAATTGAAATGTTTCAACAAACGGATAGAGTGCTGGAGGTGCTCACTAGGCTATGCCAAGAAATTTGGAAGACAGCTTCCTGGCCAACCCACTGGAAGAGATCTATATCTGTGGCCATTCCAAAGAAAGGTGGTCCAACAGACTGTGGAAATTATTGAACAATATTATTAATATCACATGCAAGTAAAATTTTGCTAAAGATAATTTGAAAATTATTGTGGCAGTACATTGGCAGGGAACTGCCAGAAATTCAAGTCGAATTCCAAAGAGGACATGGAATGAGGGACATCATTGCTGATGTCATATGGTCTTGGCTGAAAGCAGACAATACCAGAAAGATGTTTATCTGTGTTTTATTGACTATGCAAAGGCATTAGACTGTGTGGATCATAAAGTATGGATAACATTCCAAAGAATGGGGATTCCAGAACAATTAACTGTGCTCTTTTGGAACCTGTACATAAACCAAGAGGCAGTGGTTCGAAAAGAACAAGGGAATACCACATGGTTTAAAATCAGGAAAGTTCTGTGTCAGGGTTGTATTCTTTCACCACACTTATTCAATCTGCAGGCTGCGAAAATAATCCAAGGAACTGTACTATATGAAGAAGAATACAGGATTGGAGGAAGACTCATTAACAACCTGCTATATGCATATGACACAACCTTGCTTGCTGAAAGTGAAGAAGACTTGAAGCACTTACTGCTGAATATCGAAGACTACAGCTTTCAGTACGGATTGTACCTCAACAAAAAGAAAACAAAAACC
>NW_004445643.1:0-1128 GCF_000243295.1 Trichechus manatus latirostris | reverse complement strand
AGTGGCTGGTGGATTCAAACTCCTGACTTTTTGGTTAACAGTTGTAGCTCATAACCACCGCACCACCAGGGCTCCACTTACTCACTTTGAAAAACAATTATAGGTTATAGCATATACTGTCAACAATCCTGATCTAAAATGTGTGCATTAAAACTTTCTACTTTTAGAGTATTATAACTACAGTTTAAAAATGAAGTCACAAACAGGAGTTCAGAAATCATTTTCTATTTAGGTTAGATGACTTCCAAGTAGAAAAAAGTACAAAATTGAGGTATGAAATGTTCGTTGATTAAAGTATGCAAGAAGCAATTTGTTACGGGGTAAACGCTATTTCTGGCATGTAAAAATATATTTGATAATATAATGTACACTTGTGCATCCACTACCAAGTTTAAGAAATAAGACATAATAGAAGGTTTCAAGTTATTCCTCCCAGATCTCATCTACATTGTTCTTACTCAGACTTAGCCTTTACCCTGAATTTGACATTCAATTTTTCATGCATATTTTTATATGTTATACTATATGTAGCTGTCTCCAAACAGCATGTAGTATATTTTGCATACATTACATTATATAAAAAGTATTATACTTTATGATCATTCTGGAATTTACTTACTTAGCAATAGTATTTACTTTATAATTATCCATGGTGATACAAAAGGCTCTTGTTCCTTCACTTTAGTAGTTGTATACCGTTCTAGGGTCGCTATGAGTCGGAATCAACTCCACTGCAGTGGGTTTTTTTTATACCGTTCTTCCGTGTGAACAGCACAAACTTTCTTGATTTATTCCCATGAATGGAAATTCAGATTGTTTTCAATTTTTTAATATTACAAACAATGCTATAATGAACTTTCTTGCACAGGTCTCCCTGGGCATATGTGGCCATTTCTGGGGGAAATGTAATTGCAGAATTACAATATATGTGCATCTTCCACTTCACAAGAGAGTGTGAAATTGCTCTCCAAAGGGACTGTGTCAATTTACAAATCTGCCAGCAGTGAATGAGCATTCCCTTTGCCGCACACCTTGCCAATAGTTATTGCTATTTAAATTTTTTTTTGCCAATTTGATGGGTGTGAAACTGTAGGTAATTATTGTTTTAATTTGTATTTTCCTACTTAC
>NW_004445642.1:4662-5931 GCF_000243295.1 Trichechus manatus latirostris | reverse complement strand
CATGGCCTTGGCAAGCAAGCACCTTATGTCTGGCCTCAGTTTCCTGCCCGGCCATGAGGATGAAATGTGGTAACAGATGCTCAGCGCCTGGCACCATTGGGTATCACTGCCTTGCTCTCACAGATGGGTGCCCCTTTTTGAAATTCCCCCCAATTATGAAGTTGTGGATCTGAACGGGCACATGGGAAGAAGCACATTCATTAGCAGACCCAGGCACACAGCCGGCCGTGCCAAGCGTCTCTCGCGCCAGCTCCTGAGGATCACACGGCGTCTTCCTGGTGACAGGTTCCATCTGCCAGCCCCTCAGGAGCTGCTGGTGGGGGCGGCCACTGGCCTGCTCAGGGACACACCCGTCCCTGGTGACTGCCCCTGGGTCCTCACCTCTACGCTTATAGTCTCGGCTCTGGGAGAGGAATCCCATCCACTCCTGCCCCCCCGCCCCCAGGACTAATCCGTTCACCAGGGCCCTGATCCAAGAGAAAGCTAATTAAAGAATTTCTGCTCTTGGCTCAGCCTGGACTTTGAAGATTCCCCTTGGTCTTCTTGGAATATCTGAAAGCAGGTGGAGAAAGGAGATGTCGGGAGGGGTGTCAGATAACCCCTTGGAGCCTCCATAATAGGCTTAATACCCCCAAAGCCAGCAGGCATCAAGTGGCCTTCAGATGGCACTGCTGAGAAAGGGCTCCAGAGCCTCGTGGGAGGTGGGCCATTCCCAACCCCTTGAGCCCAGACCACACGGCTACCTTGCTCCTGACTTTCTGTGATTGGGAGGCTGTACGTCCTCCAGAAGTTTTGGGGTAGAGGAGAGTGAAGACAGGGTGTCTGCCCCTCGCCACATAGTTCTCCAGAGTGGTGAAAGGTAGGGGTCCTGGCACCAGCAGCTCTGAGCCTCGCTCTGTGACATAGGACAGGCCCTGTTTCGGGGGCTGCAGTGCCTGGCAGATGCTCCGTAAAGTTGGCCTTCTCCCTCCCTGCCCCCCTCCCAACCCCATGCCCCCCTGGGCCTCCAGCATCTTTTCTTTCAAGAGCCTATTTGCCTCTCAGCAAATATGTATTATCCAACATTTATCCTAGAACCTGAGCTCCATGGGGCCAAGATCTTTGTCCTGGTCCCTTCTGTGTCCCTGCCTGAGCAGGGCCTGGCACATAGTAGGTGCTTAATAAAGACTTGTTGACTCGTGACTGGTGGCAGAGCTTGCTCTCCTGTTGCATTCAGAAAACATCTGGAGGGTCTCAGGGTTCACGGGGGTCCCCATACATGGGGTGGGG
>NW_004445642.1:1942-3297 GCF_000243295.1 Trichechus manatus latirostris | reverse complement strand
TCCTTACCCTCAGTGATATTCGAGTCCTGGAATTTCTTTGGGAAGGAAAGGGCTGGAAGCTGCTTGGCTCGAGAGGAGGCATATACCAACTACTGTAGCAGGTGTGGGGTCCCAGGTTTGCGGGGGGATCACCCCGTTTCCTGGGGTCACCCTGAAATCATGATAGGGAGACAGCAGTGCTCTTAGGGATCAAGTAGTCCCCTCTACTGCCCAGTGCTCACACCCTGTTGAGGGGCTGGCCAGCTTCTGCTTGCATTCCTGCGAGGACAGGGAGCTCACTGCCTCTCAGTCCACTTCCTCCTCTTCAGAAAAGGTCAGTTGCATTTGGAGGTTCTTCCTTCTATTGACCTGAAATGCATATCCTGGAACCTCCCAGGATTGTCCTGGAGATTTCCCTCCTGTGGGGCCCAACCCTGGCCCAGCCTTGGATCCCCAGGCACTCACCGAAACCTGCGATTCCCCCCACCCCCACCCCTGCTCCAGTCCTCCTGAAGCCTAAGATCCTCTTAGCAGGTTGCTGAGAGTGGGCCATGGACCTTGGGGCTGGTTGGATGGTTAGGAGGACAGACCCCTCACCTATTTGGAGGCCTCTCCTCTGCACTGGACCTTGGAGCACTATGCTGTCCTGCTGTGAGGGTTCCAAGAGATGCCTGGGCCTCCTCGCAAGACATGCTCTGTCCCTGGGAGCCGAGGATGCTGGATAGACCCCACGGGGGGTGTGCCGAGGTGGGAGTGTGCACCCCTTGGACAGGCAGTGGGAACCTCAGCACCCCTCACCCCTCTGGGAGGTTCCAGGCACATGAGCAGGACCAATGCTGTTTTGGGGATAAGAATCACAGCAGTGATGGTCTCTGAGCACTTGTGGGCCAGGCACTCTAAGGGCTTACCTGTTCTATCCCATGTGCCACTCCAACAACTCTACCGGGTGTGGAACTATAATGATGCACCCGTTTTACAGAGGTGGAAACAGAGGCACAGAGAGAATGAGTCACACAGCTAATGAGTGGTGGAGCCTGGGGCCCTAACCCAGTTCTGAGTGACCCCAAGGCCCACCACACCAGATGCCCTTCAGGAGAGAGACGACCTCCACCCAGTGGTTCCCAAACCCATCTGACAGGAACCCTTTCTGGGCAGAACCTCTACTAGCTCTAGGGTTTGAGGAATACAGTTTGGGAACACTGTACTACTGCCCCAGCTTGAGGGCCCTGTGGGCACCCTGATTTTGGTGTGTCAAGTGTTATTTTCACCCCCCTTGAGGTGAGCTACGAGTCGGAATCGACTCGATGGCAGCAGGTTTGGTTTGGTTTGAGGTGAGCTAGGGATGGGACCCCCATGCCTCATTCCCCCCTCCCACC
>NW_004445642.1:0-842 GCF_000243295.1 Trichechus manatus latirostris | reverse complement strand
CCAGACATGAAATCGGGTCTAAGACAGAAATAACGAGTCCTTATTTTATGTTAAATTTAGCAGAAACTGCTGTTGTTCTCATGGAAAATGTTTTTCCCTTCTCCCCCTTTTGGGCTGTGAGAAGTGCTGTGGGAGCAGAGTAGGGGGAACCCAGGGCCAAGTGATGGCCTGCGGAGGAACAAACCTGGCTTCCCCAAGCGCCTGTACGTTTCCGCCCTTATCTGGGTATTCACATGGCTGCCTGAGCGCCTTATGGGATAATCCACAGCTCCTATTAATATGCCTCCATGTGGAGACCCTCTTAGAGTCTGAGGTTAGCTGTTGAATGGCTGGTTACAAACACCTCTGGTACCAGCAAGCCTCCCTAGGCCTGTGGGGTGGGAGCAGAGGACTCATCTCCTTCCTGCAGCAGAATCTTTATTTTGGTTCCGGTGGCGCCCCAGAGCCTCCACCCCATGCCAGTGGACCCGACAGCAGGGCTGACCTGCGTGGTAAGGCCTGGAGAGGGGTTGTTGGCAGCTGAGACCATTCGGGGCTCAGTCACCAGGAACACCAGGCTGCCCAGCCCAGAGTCAGCAGCCGAGAAGACTGTAAAAGTTAAATCTTTCTATTTATTTCAAGAAAGGACAAGGAAAGTGGACTTGGACGTTTTATATGAAAACAGACAAACAGAGAATAGGACTAAGTAGTTAATCACATTCATCTCAACATTGACGTTTCAAGGCACCTACAAGAAGGAGGCCAAAGGGCGGTTTGCAGTGCACTTTGGTTTGTGGTGTTGTCCTTGTGTGAGGGTTTGTGTGTCTTGGTTTTCTGAAAACCCGTCTGGTGTCAAGGTTGGG
>NW_004445641.1:0-5887 GCF_000243295.1 Trichechus manatus latirostris | reverse complement strand
CTTCTCCTCAGTCCTCAAAGGCAACATCTCCTCCACTGTCTTTACACTGAACTGGTGACCTTACTTATTTCACTAAACAGAAGCAATCCAAAGAGGACTTCCAGTCTCCCATCACCACACCTACCACCCACCTATACCCATCAGCACTCACATACTCTACCGTCTCTCCTACTTTGATGGATGAACAATCCTGGCTTGCCAAAAACCAACTTCTCCTGCCCACTGGACCCCATCCACTCTCAAGAAAATTGCTTAGCAATTGTCCTCCCCACCGCCCAAATTTTCATTTTCTCCCCCTAGGTAATTCCCATCAGCATACAAACATCTTGCTATTTCTCCAGTCAAAAACAACGGGTATGCCTTTTCTCCCCGGCTGCCACCCCGTTCCTTCCTGTGCCCTTCTCTCTTGTACTCACTGGGCTTTCCCAGCCACCATTCCACTGAACCCACATTCATGAACGACACCAACTCCCTGCATGTTGCCAAATACACCTGACCTGGCCTATCAGCAGCTGCATATGACAGAGTCGATCCTCTCTCTTCTTCTTCGTAAAATGCTCTGCTCACCATCTTGTTTTGCTTTTTCCTACCTATTCGGTCACTCATTCTCATGTCCCTTACTGGCTCCCCTTCCCCTGCAGGAAGTACCCTAAGCATTGAAGTACCCCAGGGCTCAGCCCTCAGACTTCTCTTTTACATTCACAGTCACTCCCTTGGTGAGCTTATCTGTCTCCTGGCTGAAATGCTATGTTTGTGCTGATAATTCCCAATTTTCTATCTTCAGCCCACATCCCTCTCCTGAATCCAGGCCCACATACCCAGTGGCCCACTCAACATGTCCCCCTGGATGCTTCACATGCACCTTAAATTCAACATTTCTAAACCTGAGCTGATTACCCGAACCCCGCAAATATTTGGTTAGGAACAACTGCTTCACTCTGGGGTAAAAAGTGTGTGATAAATTGACGAAAAACCCAAGAGTGAAAGAGAAAGGTAGTTCATGTAGCTATACAGTATATGGATGGAGCTGACTTCCATCCCCCATAGGGATGGGCAGGTGACCCAGGTCTGGCCGTCAAGAGGACACCATGCTCCGACCACGATGACTGGTTCAGGGATGGGCAAATGATTCAAAGTAGATCAGTGAGAGTTCTCCGGAGGACTTTTCTGACAGAGCTATTAAGACTGTCTCAGTCCACCGGGGTTGCCGAACTGTTGGTAAATCTAGGATGGCGAGAGGCTATCTCACTTACTACATTGAGACAGCCTACCAAGGGATGGAGACAGAGCCCAGATGACACTGCGTGAGCAACCTTTGCCCACCCACATCCAGCTGTGCCTGCGGCTAAACCCCCCTGGAATTATTTATGTCAAGTAATGTATTCCTCTTTTGTACTTCAGCAAATTTCTGTCACTTGGAACTGCAAGGATCCCAACCAATATAGGATGGCATTTGCCTATGGAGTCCCTTGGATCTAAGCTAACTGCTTGGCTGCAAAGCAAAAGGTTGGAAGTTCGAGTCCACCCAGAGGTACCTCGGAAGAAAGGCCTGGTGATCTGCATCCCAAAAAATCAGACCTTGAAAACTCTACAGAGAACAGTTCTACTCTGACACACATAGGGTCGACATGAGTCGGGGTCAGCTTGACAACAACTCTTTTTTTCTATTTGCCTACACTTCTCTGGTTTACAGTCACCAGGGCCAAAACACACAGCCAACAATGAGTAATGGAACTGACCTCAGTTCCCAGGATCTACTACATGCCTAGGTGTTGCATTCATTCCTATTTGAGACTTAGTTACAAGACATTACTTATAAAGCCAAGCCTGATACTGACAGTTAGGTGTTCTTCTTGTTCCTTAGCTTTCTGCACATCTATATCCCACTGCTGGAACAAAGTCAGAAACTGCTGAGAGCATTTCATAGTAAGATCCTCCCTGTAAAACAATAATGAGAACTGTCATATCTCATACCAATATGAAAAAGTATGCACTTTGAAAATAAAATTGATTTGATTAATATGTACACATATTCCAGTCAATATGGTCAATGCTGGGTCAGCAATATTGGAAAGACATTTGATATTTAAAAATTAGGGATCATTTCAAAAGGCAAGCTTATTTGTTCCATTCTTTTTATACTATAATTTATACTATAAAAGAAAATGTGAATAACAGCAACTTAAATCTTCAGATGGGAAACTTGAAAGTAAAATGAATAATTTACTGATTCCAAACGTAGTTTTTCCTTATCAGGATAATAGAGAAGCTATCTCACATACTTTAGCTCTTGAAAAGTAAATGTATACATATGTATATGTAAATTTTCCAGAAAAATTCATTTTATTTCCAAGAAGTTTCATTTTCATTTTCTCTGAATGAGTAATATGTAGGTTCCTGCATGATAAATAGATCTAATGAAGTCTATTTATCATATAAGATTTCCAAACAAGAATGTTTCATTAACTTTTTCCCCAATTTGACACAACAAATATTTTGTACAAAAGGATAACTCAATTCTGCTAAAATATTTACAATATTTACAAGTTATTTACAATATAAGACTGACCTCTTACCACATTACTAAGTAAACTTAACTATCACAAGACTAATGGTTTGACATTTATTTTTATTCAGCTTGTATATTTCTGGAATTAACATAAATACGTTTAGAGTAAGAAACCCGTTGCCATCGAGTCAATTCTGACTCATAGTGACCCTATAGGACAGAGTAGAACTGCCACATAGGGTTTCCAAGGCTGTAATCTTTATGGAAGTAGACCGCAACGTCTCTCTCCTGAGGAGCGGCTGGTGAGTTTGAACCGCAAAGTGCTTAACCACTGCACCACAAGGGCTTCTTACAGTAAGAAAACCCAACTGTTATGTTAAAGGGGAAAAAAGGTATCTTTACTGATTTGTAGGAAATATGCCTCAATTTAGTGAAAGAATGAGGCTATAGAAGTAAAGAATTTATTAGCTTAGAGAAAAATCAAGCCAAATATATTTCACTAGAGACTCCAATAAACAGAAGATAATAGTGCCTTTCTCAAGTAATTTGCACCCATGAATACTAAGAATTGATACAAATATTGTAGCTCTAAAAAACTAGCAACTTTACCTTTGCTCTTTTTGTGTTTTCCAAACATTCTCAATTTTCTCCTTACTGATGTCGATAGCAGCACTGGTATTCATTTCTAATCTTCTTCTCTTTGCAAGAAGAACCTCAGTAATGTCACCTATATTGAAAATAGTCATTAAAATTTATGCTGAATACTACTTAGTGTACACATACTCAAATTAATATGGGTACTGTTGGGTCAACAATACTGGAAAGATTTGATATTTAAAAATTAGGCATTATTTCAAAAGGCAAGCTTATTTGTTCCCTTTCTTTTTTCTGTGAAAATATTCAGTTACTAGTCTCCCAATTCTAATTTTTCTCATTGCAGAAAAATTTTTAACATACAGGTAATTAAAAAAAAAAATAGGCTAAGAAAACACTTTCTATTTTCCAAAATATCTGTAAAGGGTCTCAAAGACTGGCTTTAATTTCCCTGTGAGAAAGCAGTAAATATTTTCCAATTTAAAGGACACATGCAGATGACATACTGTTAGAACTTATTGTATAAAACACACAAAATATTCTATTTAATAGTCCCGGAAGGATAAATAATTAAATCAAGTAAGAAAATAATTTTAAAAAATCTAGTCAGTGAAGCTTTAAATACACTTTACTAAAAGAGAAAATGACCATAGTTAGAAAAATTCCACGTTAAGTAAATAAATAAATTCATTCAAGAACACTTGACTAAAAATACTTCTGAGGAGCTGTGTATATGACATTTTTACCTGTAAGCGCTTCATTTCATACACTGTTTGATACTTCAGACAATGCTTTGCTACGCATATGATTTTATGCTATGGATCTAACATCAGTACTTATTTTTCAGTAATCATGAAAGAGCTTGCACTATTATAGAAGTATTTTATACTTCCAGTATGTATCTATAATAATTTATATGAAAACTCACAAAACAAGCACTTTTTCACCACCAAATACAGCAAAGCTTTCAAAAATACTTGCTATAATACTTATCCATATAAAAGAGCCAAAAACTGAGTCTGACTTATTTTTAGATTTATTATCCTCTAGCACAATTAATGTAACTTAACTAATATAGGACACACTAAGTTAAAAGTTAGGGCTTTTTGGATCTGATTACACATCCATCACCAGTTAGCAAAGCTGTCTTTAGTTCTCCATTAAACAGCATACTAATTTAAAAATAGAGGGTTATTTTAGAGGTTTCAGTTTACACTGTGTCCCCCAAATAAACATAGAAAAGTCATAGAAAATAATCACACTGAGAAAATTAAAAACTGATGTAAGATTTATCGTGTAAACACAAAGAAGGATAGCGGTTTTTCCCATTCATTTATTTCTAATACTGCATTATCCATTATATTCATACATGTATAAAAAAGCAGCATTCTCACCTCACATAAACAATTGTGTATTGTGTGTTCACATACACAATTAGAAAAGTTAAGTGAAGAAATCTGTGAAGACTGAATCACACTAAAAATCTATGCAAAATTCTATACATGACAACAAGGCATTAAATACCAGTCTTGTAGCCCACCGACTAACACTCCCTTTATCCAAGTTATATGACTTACAACAATTTTGTTTAAATGTCAATATCTCCTAAAACTTACCTCCAAGAGGTTTCAATACATCCTGTAGTTCGTCCCTGTGAGGAAATTACATGAACAATTTTTAATTAAGGACACAAAAAATGGCACGCTTTCTTGGGAAGAAACAGCCCATGTCAACTGTTTTACATACAATACTTGCTAAATGAAACAAAGTAGACTTTTCTTAAAGTACTTGACCAGATAGGCAAATATTGCTTGAACACATTACCCCACTTCCTCCTCAACTGGTTCGGCAGATGGCGTTTTTCCTCCATTATCATCAGTTACTGGAGTCTTCCCTTCATTGAAAAGAAAAACATTTTTAAATTAAGTATGCTATACTGGTAATTTTTAATGGCATCATATCTACATTTTGGAGGCTTATAGGCTTTTTGCCAACATAAGATTTTAATGTAAATTTAAAAAAATGAAAAAAAGTAAAGTGTGTCCTATGTGCCACACTTGCCAAGATGTTAGGGACACTGTACCTTCCTTCTCAACCTGCTCAGAACCACTCAGATCTTTTTTCTCTTCTTTGTCATTGGCTCCCATATCTGAATCCTTCGTCGTGCTTCTCCCAGGTTTCCCCACTCCGTTTTTTCCATTGGATGCCATAATTAGATTCTGTTGGCTGACTTAAAAAACAGATCGCTTAAACTTTCCGAGTTCAAACACGCTATTTAAACAAATGGGTAACTTTTCATAGCAGAGATATTGCACAAGGGTCGTCTCGGTTAAACAACAAGCTTTGCAGTATACTCCTTTCTTTTGTTGGACCAGGAGGTGACAAAGGTGACAATGACAGGGTCAACCCTGACTCCACACGGGGACATGTAAGTTTCGGTCCTGCCTCTGCCAGATTCCAGCTGGCTAAATAGGGCATATCCGTGTCACAAAGTGACAACATGACAGCTGGGGGCCACCCTAACAGACACATAAAATAAAGACTTGTGGCCACTTGGCTTCAGAGAGTGAACGCCCACACAGGCCTTGACAACATCTCCAGGGTACAAACGTGGTGCCCTTGGTCACCTGTCATGATCCCTGAGGGGACGAAGCCCCCTCCCTCTCCATCCCCCCTCCCCTCTCCCCATCCCTCCCCCTTTCCTGTCCTCCCTCCCTCCCCAGGCCCTGATCAACCTACCTCCCTGCTCTCCTGTCCCCCTCCCTCCCCCTCTCCAGTCCCCCC
>NW_004445640.1:4822-5945 GCF_000243295.1 Trichechus manatus latirostris | reverse complement strand
ACCTGGCCCCTTTTTCTTCAAAGAAGGATAATTCTTTGGTGACATTTGTGCTCCAGAGATGCCTGTTGTATTAAGATGTGGCTACACTTCAGCTAAGTCTGCATCTTTGTCTAGCTTTTTCCTCTGCCCTATTCCGATCTCTTCACCCTCCTATATGTTTCTCCCGAGAGCACTGTCTGTGCATCAAAGAACCCATTTTAAGACAATGTATACTTCATTGTTATTTACATCACAGCTAAAATTTAACCTCTTAAATTCCTGGCTAACTATTCTAAATTTGCCAACTAGTATACGGTTATAACTCACTTATTTGGCTAAGGATTGCTCTTCTAAATCATCATTAGTAAACTAATTGGAAAAGCTCAGAAATATTCAGCAAAAGCAGAGTCAAGGCTACAAGTAAAGCTCAAGTTGCTCATTTGTAAAGTGCTATTGCTATTCTAGGCATATTTTTATATGTCAGAGCTCAGAACACTGAAGAAGTTCAGTTTTCTGGCATTCACATTAAGAAAGCAAACTTTCTCATGTTCAACCATCTCCAGCTCATCACTTCTATATAGTTGTCATCCAAGGGTAGAAATTACATGGACCCTGTATAACATACACAGATTTTGTCCAATGTGTAATATAGGTTATAGCAATTCTGGGCGGGAAATGAAATTAAATACATCAAACATATAACACAAAAACTACCCTCAAGAATAATAACCATCAAATATAAGTGTGTGTGTGCCTGGATGCACATTAGACTCTCCTGTTAGATTTTAAAAATACCTTGATCAATTTAAAAACATATAGAGCTAAGGCCTGGGCATCAGTATTTTTTCTTAATTTTCTAGTTGATTCTAATGGAATCATTGTATTGATGGATTTATCAAGTTCATTTTGTAAATACGGGACACAAGGTACAATAATGATTATGACCTACCCAAGAAAACATATGTATTTGATACAATAGTGGGATTTCTACTGTACTTTCAAACGCAATCCAGATGATTACAGAGATATAAAGTGATACATAATCCATGATGAATTAATGTGATATATTTGTATATTTGATAATGTACCATTTATCATAAAATATAAGCTCCCTAAAGGGATGACTGCATGCAAACTGAAAACC
>NW_004445640.1:3537-4559 GCF_000243295.1 Trichechus manatus latirostris | reverse complement strand
TAAATTTTATTTTTAAATATTCCTCTTTGCAAATTTTTATTCAATCATAAAGTTATTGAAGCTATTAGGAAGAGATCACTAGATTGAGAGGGCTCCGAAAGAGTTATATTTGAAGCAAAGTTTCTTACTTTCCATCTTCTAAGAAGAGGCAATTGAGCTACTAAAATTGTTATGTGTTTAAGACTGAGAATTCTCTTAGATTATTAAAAATAACACTTCATTCGTTTGTTGTAAAAAGTGAATGCTAGGAGATTGATTTATAATAATTGCGTTAGCTTTGTCATTTACAAAAACTTAGAAACCCACACCTTTGTAATCATAAAATTAAATTTATCAGCCTTCATCTAATTTGATAATCCACCCTAAGTATGTTATGAAAAGGAAATGTTAAGTACTTCCAAATATAAAGATCTGTAGCAATGTAATTGTTATAAGATGTGATTTTTTTAAATAAACCCATAACCTTCTAAGCACCATACAATTGTTTATACAAAAATCACAGCTGAACTGAAGTACAGAAAATAAAAGAGAAAGCAAAACACACACACATACACAAAATCTGGTCTGTGAAGAACATATAAAAACCTTTATCTGGCTATTCTGCTAAACAGCCGTTCCAAACACTTGCCTAGCTTAGCTACTTCTGATGGGTTTGTTTACACTTGTTAGAGAGCAACCACCTCCTACGGTGCTAAATTTGGCCTTTAGATGCTGACTGGCAGCTCCCCTTGACTGTCATGTACTTGCAAGAGCAGAATTTGGCCTGCAGTGATTCACATGAGGGCAGAAAAACAATCTTCAAAGCACTATAGCGGTCATGAAGCTAAGGCTCAGGAGAGGAAATGGTGAAGGGGATTAAGTGGAACGAAAAAGGGATTTTTACAGCAGCATTGTGGGATCTCTTACTTACACTTGTTAAACAGTAAGAACATCACAACCCTCTGAAGTTCCTAAATAGTATCCTTAACTATGAAGTCTGATACCACAGTCATTCTTTGGGCAAAGTACTATTGGCTTAAAGG
>NW_004445640.1:0-1263 GCF_000243295.1 Trichechus manatus latirostris | reverse complement strand
GGTAATAATGAACTGATTCCAAGTCATATAGAGTTTTTAAATTATTCTCATCTTCTTCCTTGATGTTAATATTTCCAGGTTGCTGGCTTGTAATTGAAGCAAAGACAAGACAATATGGCTGCTCTGTGATTGACCTGCTGAATATATTTGAATTAAAAAGCCAGTAGATTTGTTGCTTTAAAACATCTGATGATCAGTTCTTACTATATTATTTTATATTCTCTCTTTGGTAAGATTTCCACCTTTAACTTCTTATTTCTGGTATTTGTCCTCCTTGCTTCATCTCATTCACATTTCTTGCTCTAATCTATAATGACGAGGGATTTGAAATAAACACCCTGGCAGAAGTATACATAAAGAAATAAGGAAGTCACAGGCATGATCTTTGCAGCATACCACATTTTGCATCAGCTATTTCATTGACTGAGAGCCCTCGACTTGATTCTCAGCCTTGTTTATTTGATTTTTCCAGGCAAGTAAGTTCTGTATAAGTGATTTGCCGTTCTATTTCTAAATTGTCAAATTTTTGGTACTGGTAGACAAAAACGTGTCTCTATTTTGAATTGTTTACTTTTATGTTGATTTTATCTATCCTGTAAATGCACAATTCTCCTTTCCCCAATATATTCTTTACCAGAACATTCCTTTATTCTTTCCTTATTCTTTGATGCATATAACTTTTAGTTACCATGTTCTTCTTATTACTTCTCATGTTTGATTTTCTTTTGCTCTTCTTTATTATAATCAAATATTAAGTATCTCCATCTGTCTCTTTTATGTATTTAAGCCCTACTAAGTACTATTTGAAACCTTTCCATTTCTTTTCACGTTATCATGTTTTCTATCATATAGAGTCACGTTTTCTTAGCACTCTCTTCTGCCAGTATTGCTTATCCTGTTTAGGATTCTTTTTCCATGTGTGGTTTTCATTTCAATTACTTTCTGGTGAAGTACTTGACATACAGACAATTTTATTTAGAAAACATGTACAATATAATCCTTTAAATGCATCTTCACGTTTTGTCTTCAGGTTATGTTATTTTCTTCACAGTGGAGAGCATCCACTCTTGGTATTGTTACTGAACTTTCCTCAGTGAATCACAGATTCAGTTATGTGTAGCTGTAGTTCAAACCGTCTTTCATATAGAGAGTTTAAGTTATTTTCTATGAACCATAATACAAAAGTGACAAATTGTCACTTGGATTAGGAGGAAAAAAAAAACTCCTTCCATAGCTCTGTAACAATATTTGCAATTCATAAAT
>NW_004445639.1:2801-5867 GCF_000243295.1 Trichechus manatus latirostris | reverse complement strand
TCATTTGTCAATATCTGTGCTGATATCTCTCAGATTTACCTGCCCCTTTCCCTTCTGCGATTTCCAAAATATCCTCTGTCGTCATTATTTCTCTTTACCTAACCGCAAATACTGGAGCCCAGACGGGTGAGAGGCTGTTAGCATCAGCATTACGTGTTCATTTTGGGTTCTCAACAGGATCTGCTAGTACATCCTGTGGCACTCAACAGTCTTTCCTGATCATTTCTCAGTGTCCCTATTAAAATGCATTATGCTTGTGTCTACTGGATAATCATTAATCATTTTCTTTATGATTAGTTATTTTTGATCCCATTTTAAGACTCTTTTTCTATTTCCAGGTCATGAAGATATTCCCTAATGTAATCCTTTAGAAGTTTTATTGTATTTTTTATATAGAGATATACATGGAATTATTTTTTGTGTATCATGTCAGACAGTTGTCAAAATTCATTTTCTCTGATAAAGATATCCCACTGATCCAGCAGCATTTATTGACAAGACCATCCTTTCCTGGCTGCTCAACTGAAAACAATTAGATCACAAAAGAGAACATGCTGTATGATTCAATTCATATAATGTTGTTAATTATATTTAGGGATGAATATTAGGTTGTAAAGACATACAGAAAAGCAAGGAAGTAATTGCTATACAAGTCTGGATGGTAGGTTATGTCGGGATGAGTGGGGGAGGCAGAGGAGTGTAGATAGGAAGGGGCACGTGAAGGACTTCTGAGGTGTTCTTCCAATGCTCTGTTTCTTGATCTGGATGGTGGTTCCATGGATGTTGGAATTATAATAATCGATTAATTAGTACCTTTATGCTTTATATTTTTTCTACATATATGTTCTATTTCACGAGAGTGTTAAAAATATAAAATATTTAATTTCCTGACTAGTCCCTAATTATCAGTATGTATTGACTACTACAAAGTTATCAGCATATTTCAAGGCACTGGGGATGTAGCAGTTAACTGAAAACATAGTGATACAATATGCCCATTGCAAGGCTATGGCGAGAATTCAATGAAATAAAGTATCTGGAAGTGCATAACTCAACGCGTGGCAGAGAATAAGCAATAATTCATTATTTGACTTCCCCTTAGTTTTTCCCATGGCAACCAGAGTTGGGATAATAGATCTCTTTCACAGTCTCCTTCTCTTTGATAATAGGAATAACAGGGAGATACCAGCATCATAGCTTTTTATTTTTACTTTTAATCATATCCAGGGACTTCCCACAGAGACATACAAAGTCAGGCATCATGTCTCTATCATCCTAGATACCTAGCTCTTCCAATCCACCCTCCACGCTTTACTTCACTCTGCAAAGTGCGACTTCCAAGCCTAAATTCAATCCACTAGAGGAAGCTTCCATCCTTTTTTTCCTCACTAACTTAGTCGCCCTGTCCTCCCCCACCTTCTCTCCAAGACTTTAAGACCTTCTGAGCAATGTATCTCCTGAAGACAAGTGATGTTACCTCACTCTTTATCCCCATTGGTTGTAGGAAAAAGAAAAAAGTTATCTGAAAAGGGATGGAGATTTCCAGTAAAGCTCTCTCTCTTTTTCCTCCAAAGTGACTCACTTAGAAAGAAAGAAAAACTACAGGGCTGATATGAGGACTGATCCTCTGGTTGCTACCTTTAAAAGGAAAGAAAATATATTTCTTCTAAATACCTCATGTTCCTCCCTTATTCATCAAATACCAGTTTCAAATGCACATCTGGGAACCCAAGTGGTGCATGGTAAACATTCACCTTTCATTCCTATTGCCACCACACTAGTCTCTATGCCCAACCCCTCATAATTACCCTTGGATTACTAGAAGTTTCCCTAGTTAATATTGTTTTCTGTTGCCATTCCCATCTTTCTAGTTGTAACTTTTTGGCCAAGTTTTCAATGCCTTTACTAGCATAGTTCAACTCTGCATGTCCATTCTGATCCCCCACCACTATTTAAGAAGATATTTCAATTCCAGTCAAACAGGACTCCTCTCTATCTACCACCTCCTGATCTAACCTTATAGACCCTCATATATTTTTCATTATTGTTCTTTTTCCAGCGGTCTTTTACCAACCTGAAACATAACCCTTTCTCTAAGTTCTAAGTCTCACTTCCTCTGGGAACTCACATCTATACAAATGTTTCCTTTTTGTTATAAGTATAGGTTTGTAACTAAGCTTAACCATTTTGCTCTGTCTTTAAAATTAATGGCATCAATTTGTGTTTTGATTTTCTTTAGATGTGTCTATTATAGATCTTGCCACATTGTTTAATATTAATTTTCTACATCTGTCTTTACTGTGGGCTCTAGTTTCCTGAAAAGCAGGATCTAAATCATATGTATCTTTGTATCCTTGCATTAGAAGAATCCTTTGCACATAGGAAGCACTCAAACTTTTTGTGACTTGAATATCCTCAACTAGATTGTATTATGTAGATATACATATGGTGGGTTTTTAGTCAAAATGGTAAATGGTAAATGACTAAAATCATTGCATTAAAATATATGAGAAATAGATATCAAGAATATTTTTCTGTGTGAGGGTATTAGATTCAGAAATATACAAAAGAGATACAATTCCTTCCACAAAACTCTCTTTCTACCAAATTACTGTCCACTGCTGCTGTCCTGTGTGGCTCCAACAACTTCTGCTATGTAGAAATGAATATTTCTTCCTAGAAACAAGGGATAGACTGACTAGTGGCCAGGGATTAACTAGCCCCAGAATCATGTCCTAAATATATCCAATACCCCTCATTTCATCATTCAAGTATCAGTCACAAAACATCTCCTGGATGTTGGTTGTTTGGATCTTTGAAAAAAAACAGTTGCTGTCAAGCCAACCCCGTATGTGTCACACTAGACCTGTGCTCCAAAAGGGTTTTCACTGGCTGATTTTTCAGAAGTTGATCCCCAGACCTTTCTTCCAAGGTGCCTCTGAGTAGACTTGAACCTCCAACCTTTTGTTTGTAGCTGAGCAGGTTAACCATTTGCACTATCCAAGTTACTTCCACTCTCCGCTACTCCCCAATATAACAACAGTCTTGCTAAAACTGGATCCTGAT
>NW_004445639.1:0-1427 GCF_000243295.1 Trichechus manatus latirostris | reverse complement strand
CCCATCATATCATAGCAAAGTCTTAACTCCAAGTCCAAAATCCAAAAATTCCTCTTCATCTGTGAAATCTAGAATACAAGTTATCTGCTTCCAAAGGTATAATGACAGAACACGCACACGCTAGACATTTCCATTGCAAGTGGGAGAAACTGGAGGAAAAGAAGGGATAACAGGCACCAAGCAAGTCAGCAGAACACATTACGTTACCCTCAAGGCTTTGAAAATAATCCTCTGTTCTCTAAGACAATTTACACAATAGCCTTGCCCTCCAGACTCTAGGTATTGGCCACAGTCTCTGGATTCTAAGTGGAGGCCCCTCGGCCCTGGGCTTCAGCTCTGCCTTCCAAGCCCACTGGAACAGCAACTCTGCTCCCTCAGCTTTAGGCGCACCATTCTCCTAGTCCACTGGAGTGACAGCTCCACCTTTAGAAACACCAAGAGGCCATGGCTCCACCCTTTGAAACCCCTGAGGTCATGGCCATACATTTTTGAGACTGAGACAGCTCGGCTTCTTGTGTCCCTTGTCTCTTCAGCTTGTTTCCTGCTTTCTTGGCCTCTCAGCTCCTTAGGCCTCACGCCCACATTGGCCCTGCTGGGGCAAGTGTTCCAAAGCTCTGTAGCTCCACAGGTAAGTGCCCAGAGGCACCTCACTCCGCCAGGAAGCCTCTTGCACACAGGCACTCAGCTCCCTTGCTCCATGATTCAGCAAGCCTAGCTCCACCGATAAGTGCCCAGAGGCACCCCACTCTGCCAGGAAGCCTCCCGCACACAGGCACTCAGCTGTCTCTCTCCACGGGTTGGCTCCAGTGCAGATCTTGCGCTGGTCTCCTGGTTCTGCTGCTGTTGGTTCTCTGCCACTGCCGCTTCTCTGCTGTTGCAGGTTCTCTGCTGCTGCTGGTCCTCTGCCACTGCCACTTCCACATTTTAGGTATCTATTAGAGCAGCACCCCACTCTTGGTACCAAATTCTATCTTAGTCATCTAGTGCTGCTACAACAGAAATACCACAAGTGGATGGCTTTAACAAAGACAAATTTATTTCCTCACAGTAACGTAGGCTAAAAGTCCAAATTCAGGGCATCAGCTCCAGGGGAACCTTTCTCTCTCTGTCGGCCTTCTCATCAATGCTCCCCAGGACTAGCAGCTTCTCTGTGCAGGGACCCCCGTCCAAAGGACGCGCTCTGCCACCGGCATTGCTTTCTTGATGGTATGAGGTCCCCCTGTCTCACTGCTCACGTCTGTCTTTTATATCTGAAGAGATTTCCTCAGGACACAATCCAATCTTGTAAATTGAGTCCTGCCTCACTAACACATCTGCCACCCATCCTCCCTCATTAATATCATAGAGGCAGGATTTACAATACACAGGAAAATCACACAATACCGGGAATCATGGCCCAGCCAAACAGATACACACATTTTGGGGGG
>NW_004445638.1:0-5930 GCF_000243295.1 Trichechus manatus latirostris | reverse complement strand
AAGAAGACCAGACTTAATGGTCTGACTGAGACTGGAGGAACCCCGGAAAGCATGGCCCCTGGATTCTCTATCAGCCCAGAACTAAGACAACTCCTGAGGCCAACTCTTCAGACAGGGATTGGACTGGACTGTGGGACATAAAGTGACACTCGTGAGGAGTGTGCCTCTTAGCTCAAGTAGATACAAGAGACTAAACAGGCAGCTTCTGTCTGGAGGTGAAATGGGAAGGCAGAGAGGGTTAGGAGCTGGGTGAATGGACATGGGGAATCAGAGTTGGAAAGGAGGAGTGTGCTGTCACAGTATGGGGAGAGCAATTAGAGTCACGTAACAATGTATGTTTAAATTTTTGTATGGGAAAAATAAAAAAAAATGGCAGTTTAAAATTTTTTTTTATTTCCAATCTCTATATCTTTTTCTTCTTTATTTGCTTTACCAGTACAATGTTGACTAGGAGTGATTGTGGACATCCTCCTGTATGTCTTCATTTTAAAGTGAACACTTCTAATGTTTCACCATTAAGAATGATACTTGCATTTGATAAAATCCAACACCCTTTCCTGATAAAAACCATCAGCAAGATAGGAATAGAAGGGAAATTCCTCAACATAATTAAGAGCATATATGTTGGCAAAACCCACAGCCAACATTGTTCTCAATGGAGAAGGATTGAGAGCCTTCCCCATGAGAACAAGAATGGAACAAGGATGTCCGTTATTACCAGTCTTAGTCAGTAGTGTCTTGGAAGTCCTAGCCAGAGCAATAAGGCAGGAAAGAGAAAAAAAGCATATGCAAATCGAAAGGAAGAAGTAAAGCTATTCACAGATGACATGATCCAATACATAGAAAATCCCAAAAATTTCACAAGAAGGCTACTGGAGTGAATAGAAAAATCCAGCAACTATAAAACACTACTACAAGAGACTAAAAGAGACCTATGTAAATGGAAGGACATTCCATGCTCATGGATTGGAAGACTTAGTATAGTAAAAATGTCAATTCTACCTAAAGCAATCTACAGATACAATGAAATCCCAATGGAAATCCCAACATTCTTTACTGAAATGGAAAAAATTAATCACCAACTTTATATGGAATGGGAAGAGGCCTAGCATAGCCAAAGCAATACTGAAGAAGAAGAACAAAGTGGAGGCCTCACACTCCCCAATCTCAAAACATACTATTCAGCTACAGTAATCAAAATGGTCTGGTATTGATTCAATGATAGACATACAGACCAGTGGAACAGAACTGAAAACCCCAAAATAAACCCATGTATATATGAACAACTGATTTTCAATATAGGGTCAAAGTCCATTCAATGGGGAAGAAACAGTCTCTTTAACAAATAGTGTTGGCAAAACTGGATATACACATGCAGAAAAATGAAACAAGACCCGTACCTCACACCCTACACAAAAACTAGCTCAATGGAGCAAGGGAGGATGAAGAAAACCAAAGACACAAGGGGAAGATTAGTCCAAAGGACTAATGGGCCACAACTACCACAGCCTCCACCGGACTGAGTCTAGCACAACTAGATGGTGCTCGGCTACCACCACCAAGTGTTCTGACAGGGATCACAATAGAGGTCCTGGACAGAGCTGGAGAAAAATGTACAACAACATTCTAACTCACAAAAAAAGACCAGACTTACTGGTCTAACGGAAACTGGAGAAACCCTGAGAGTATGGCTCCCAGACACCCTTTTAACTCAGTACTGAAGTCACTCCTGAGGTTCACCCTTCAGCCAAAGATTAGACAGGCCCATAAAACAAAACAAGACTAAATGGGCACGCCAACCCAGGGGTAAGGACGAGAAGGCAGGAGGGGACAGGAAAGCTGATAATGGGGAACCCAAGGTCGAGAAGAGGAGAGTGTTGACATGTTGTGGGGTTGGCAACCAATGTCACAAAACAATTATGTGTATTAATTGTTTAATGAGAAACCAGTTTGCTCTGCAAACCTTTATCTAAAGCACAATAAAAAAATTTAACATCTATTTGGGGAAGTAAGTGTAAAATTCAATAAAACAAACAAAAGACTTCTAATAACGACAACAACAAACTAACTCAAAATGATCAGAGAACTACATGTTAAAGCTAAAACTATAAAATTCTTGGAAGGAAACATAGACACAAAACTATGGGATCTAATCTAAAATATGAAACACAACTACAAATGCATGAACGGCAGAAGACAAATTAGATAACCGGGACTTCATAAAAATTAAATATTATGCTCTCAAAAGACTTTATCAAAAGAGTAAAAAGACAACCCTCAGTCTGGGAAAAAAATCTTTGGGAATGACATAACTGATAAGGGTCTAATCTCTAAAATATATAGAAAACATCAACAACTCAACAACAAAAAGACAACCTAATTAAAAATGGGCAAAGGACATGAACAGACACTTCACTAAAGAGGACATTCAAGCAACCAACAAACACATGAAAAGATGCCATTAGATAATTAGCCATCAGAGAGATTCATATCAAAATTACATGAGATACCATCTCACTCCAGCTAAAATGGCACTGATAAAAAAAAAAAAAAAACAGTAAATGCTAGCAAGGATGTGGGAAGACTGGGACCCTTATGCACTGCTGGTGGGATTGTAAGATGGACCAACCACTATGGAAAGCAGTATGATGCTTCCTCAAGAAATAGAGTTCCATTTATGATTCAGCTATTCCTCTTCTAGGTAAATACCCTAGAGATCTAATAGTAATGACGTGAACAGATATATACTCATCTATGTTCATTGCAGCACTATTCACAATAACAAAAAGATGGAAACAACCTAAGCGTCCGTCAATGGATGAATGGATAAACAAATTGTGGTACATACATACAATGGAATACTACAAAGCCATAAAGAAAAACGAAGAGTACACAAAGCATCTTACAATGTGGATGAATCAGGAGGACATTATGCTAAGTGAAATAAATCAATCACTGAAGGACAAATACTGTATAATCTCACTTTTATGTGAAAAACAAACAAACAAGAATAGATATGTATACAGCGACCAATGTTTATTGGTGGTTACCAGGGATGGGGGTGGCCGGGAGAGGGGGAATCATTGCCTAGATAGTAGACATTTGTTATTTTTGGTGATGGGAATGGTAACACTGAATATGGGTGAAGAGAGTACAGCTTGATCAAGGTAAATGATGTCACTAAGCTGTACACAAGAAAAAAGGCCATTTTAGTAAATGCCATGAAATACAGTACGTCTGCAACAACAGCCACACCAACCAAAAAATATATGTGTGGGTATATGTGTATGTATAAATGCATGTATGTGTATAGGTATGTAAATGTGCATATATACGTGTGTATGTATGGGTGTACATACATGTATATGTATGTGCATGTATATGTGTATATGCACATATATTCATATATATAATAAACCACATAGGGGCACAGTTATGCATACTTCTTAGATATAACCAAACACTTCATGGGATTGGTTTTCTGGATTTGAAGGATCAGGACCATAGTCTTGTGGAACAACTCAGTCAAATGACGTAATACAACCATAAAGTTTATATTTTACATTCCAGTTTGGTGAATAGCATCTGGGGTCTTAAAAGCTTGCGAGCGGCCATCTAAGATACAAATATTGGTCTCTACTCGTCCCGAGCAAAAGAGAAAGAAGGAAGCCCAAGACTCTGAGAAGAAACTAGTCTGTAGGAGTAACTGTCGACACAAACGAAAGCCTCTTCTACCCTGAGACCAGAAGAACTAGATGGTGCCCTGTTACCACTACCAATCGTTCGGATCAGGGCCACAGTACATGGATGTGGATAGAATGGGACAAAAATTGGGAACAAAACTCAAATTCTGAAAAAGTCCAGACTTCCTGGACCGGTTGAGACTACAGGACTCCCTGAGACTATAGCCCTGAGAGATTCTTTAAACCTTGAACTGAAACTATCTTGTGAGGTCACCTTTTAGATAAATAACAGGTTGGCCCATAAAATGACACCACCGGTGAGTACTGTGAGCCTTTAAAAAAAAATTATCTATATGAGGCCAAATAGGCAGCAATTACTTTAAAGGAAAGATGGGAAGGTAAGGGGCCAGAGAAACTAGATCACTGGAAACGGAACAGCCAGAACAGAAATAATGAGAATGCTGACACATTGTGAAGAATGTAACCAATGTCACTGAACAATTTGTGCAGAAATTGTTGAAAGGGAACCTAATTTACTGTTTACACTTTGACAAAAAACACTACAAAATATTATTTTAAAAAAGAATGATATTTTTGCTTTTGGTTTCTGAAGATATTATTTATCAGATTTTAAAGATTCCTTTTATTCCTAGTTTGTTAAGAACTTTTAACTATGATTATTAAAGCTTACAAATGCTTTCTTGGCGTCTGTTGAGATGAGTTGTCTCCTTTAATAAGTTAATGTGGCAAACGTTATTTATAAAATTTTCTAATGTTATATTATTCTTGCATTCCTGGCATATATACAGTTTGTTCATGACATATACTCTTTTTATACATTCCTGGATTCAATTTACTTATATTTTGTTTAGAATATTTTGCATCTATGTTTGTGAGGTTGACCTGTACTTTTTTTCTTCTTCTCAGACTGTCCTTATGTCATTTTGATATCAGGGTTTCACTGGTCTCATAAGATGACTTCAAGAGTATTTTCTTTTTTTCTCTTTATTTGTATATGATGGAAATTATCTGCTCCTGAAAGATTGGTGTAACTCACTTACAAAACCATCTGAGCTGGTGTTTTCTTTGAAGGAACATGTTTTAAAAAATTATTCAGTTTCTTAAATAGTTACAGGATTATTTAGGCTTCTAATTACTTTTAAGTCAGTTTTCGTAAGATAAACCTTTCCAGGAATTTGTCATTTTAACTAAATTTTTATTTATTTTTTATTGTACTTCAGACGAAGGTTTACAGAACAAACAGTTTCTCTTTAAACAGTTAGTACACATATTGTTTTATGACAATGGTTAACAACTCCACGACATGTCAACACTGTCCCTTCTCAATCTTGGGTTCCCTATTACCAGCTTTCCTGTCCCCTCATGCCTTCTAGTCCTTGTCCCTGGACTGTTGTGCCCCATTAGTCTCGTTTTGTTTTATGGGGTTGTCTAATCTTTGGCTGAAAGGTGAACCTCGGGAGTGACTTCATTACTGAACTAAAAGGGTGTCCGGGGGCCATACTCTTGGGGTTTCTCCGGTGTCTGTCAGGCCAGTAAGTCTGGTCTTATTTTGTGAGTTATAATTTTGTTCTACATTTTTCTCCAGTTACGTCCAAGACCCTCTGTTGTGATCCCTGTCAGAGCAGTCAGTGGTAGTAGCCAGGCACCATCTAGTTGCACTGGACTCAGTATGGTGGAGGCCGTGGTAGCTGTCGTACATTAGTTCTTTGGACTAATCTTTATCTCGTATCTTGTTTTCTTCATTCTCCCTTGTTCCCAAAGGGATGAGACCAGTGGAGTATCTTAGATGGCTGCTCAGAGGCTTTTAAGACCCCAGACACTACTCATCAAGATAGAATGTAGAACATTTTCTTTATCAACTGTGTTATGCCAAATGAGCTGGATGTTCCCCGAGACCATGGTCCCCACAGCCCTCTGCCCAGCAATTCTGTCCCTCAGGGAGCTTGGATACGTCTATGAAGCTTCTAAGACCTTTCCTTGTACAAGTTGTGCTGTCTTCCCCAGTATCGTGTACTGCCTTACCCTTCACCAAAGCTACCACCTATCTATTGTCTATTTAGTATTTCCTTCCCACCCCTCCCATCCCTCTTAACCAATAAAGATTGTTTCTTTTTGTGGGTAAACCTTTTCATGAGTTTTTACAGTAGTGGTCTCATACAGTATTTGTCCTTTTGTGATTGACTTATTTCACTCAGCATAATGTCCTCCAGTTTCATCCATGTTATG
>NW_004445637.1:4955-5971 GCF_000243295.1 Trichechus manatus latirostris | reverse complement strand
GGGCCAGGTAGGTATCTTCCAAATTTCTTGGCATAGACAAGTGAGCACCTCCAGTGCTGCATCCATTTGTTGAAACATCTCACTTGGTATTCCATCAATTCCTGGAGCCTTATTCTTTGACAATGCCTTTAGTGCAGCTTGGACTTGTTCCTTCAGTACCATCGGTTCTTGATCATATGCTACCTCCTGAAATGGCTGAATGTCAACCAATTCTTTTAGCTACAGTTGCCTCTGTGTATTCCTTCCATCTTGCTTTGATGTTTCCTGCATTGTTCAATATTTTGCCCTTTAATATTGCAACTCGAGGCTTGAATTTTTTCTTCAGTTCTTTCAGCTTGAGAAATGCCGAGCATCTTCTTCCCTTTTGGTTTCTTAACTCCAAGTCTTTGCACGTGTCATTATAATACTTCACTTTTTCTTCTCGAACTACCCTTTGAAATCTTCTGTAGCTCTTTTACTTAACCATTTCTTCCATTTGCTTTAACTACTCTATGTTCAAGAGCAAATTTCAGAGTCTCTTCTGACATCCATTTTGGTCTTTTTTTTCTTCCTATCTTTTTAATGACCTTTTGCTTTCTTCATGTATGACGTCCTTGATGTCATCCCACCACTTGCCTGGACTTTGGTAATTAGTGTTCATTGCATGAGGTGGTCTCTAAATTCAAGTGGGATACACTCAAGGCTGTACTTTGGCTCTCGTGCTTTAATTTTTTTCAGCTTCAACTTGAACTTGCATATGAGTAGTTGATGGTCTATTCTGAAGTCAGCCCCTGGCCTTGATCTGACTGATGATATCGAGCTTCTCCATTGTCTCTTTAAACAGATGTAGTCAATTTGATTCTTGTGTATTCCATCCCACAAGGTCCACGTGTATAGTTGGTTTACGTTGTTTAAAAATAGTATCTGCAATGAGTAAGTCGCTGGTCTTGTAAAATTCTATCATGTGATCTTCAGCGTCATTTCTATTACCAAGGCCATATTTTCCAACTACTGATCCTTCTTCTTTGTTTCCAACT
>NW_004445637.1:3351-4100 GCF_000243295.1 Trichechus manatus latirostris | reverse complement strand
ATTCTATCATGTGATCTTCAGCGTCATTTCTATTACCAAGGCCATATTTTCCAACTACTGATCCTTCTTCTTTGTTTCCAACTTTCGCATTCCAATCACCAGTAATTAGTAATGCATCTTGATTGCCTGTTGGATCAATTTCAGGCTGCAGAAGTTGGTAAAAATCTTCAATTTCTTCATCTTTGGCATTAGTAGTTGGTGTGTAAATTTGAATAATAGTCATATTAGCTGGGCTTCCTTGTAGGCGTATGGATATTATCCTATCACTGACAGCATTGTACTTTAGGATAGATCTTGAAATGTTCTTTTTGACGATGAATGCAATGCTGTTCCTCTTTAGTTTGTCATTCCTGGCACAGTAGATTGTCCAAATCAAAATGGTCAATACCAGTCCATTTCAGCTCGCTAATGCCTAGGATATCTATCTTCAAACATCCTGTTTCATTTTTGATGACTTCCAGTTATCCAAGATTCATACTTCATACATTCCACGTTCTGATTATTAATGGATATTAGCAGTTATTTTTTCTCATTTTGAGTCATGCCACATTAGCAAATGAAGGTCCCAAAAGCTTCACTCCATCTGCACCATTAAGGTTGACTCTACTTTGATGAGGCAGTTCTTCCCTAGTCATTTATTTTGAGTGCCTTCCAACCTGAGGGGCTCATCTTCCAGCACTATACCAGACAATGTTCCACTGCTATTCATAAGGTTTTCACTGGTCAATTTTTTTTTTAATTTTTTTTTT
>NW_004445637.1:0-1416 GCF_000243295.1 Trichechus manatus latirostris | reverse complement strand
AGAACTGCCCGTTGGGGTTTCCAAGGCTGTAAATCTCTATGGAAGCAGACTGCCATATGTTTCTCCCGCGGAGCAGCTGGTAGGTTCCAAACGCGGATGCTTCGGTTAGCAGCCGAAGGCTTAACCACTGTGCCACCAGGGCTCCTAAATTTAGCTACAGGAACTGTTAAAAACAAAAATGATAGCGATCATATTAGGATTAACTCTAAAGGGAAAAACAACTGCAGATTTTGTCTGTATTCTATATTTCTAGATTCTCATTCATTCATTTGACCAACTATCCGAACTCAGTGAGCTAATGGTGGGTACTTGGGAGACAATCCAGAATCCAAATTTCAGTACCAAGATCTTTCTTGGATTTGTGGTGGTTTAAAGTGGCATATATATTTTAGCTATACAAATCCAGTTCTAGACAATAAATTCACTGTTTTTGCTTTGATCTAAAAGGATAAATAAAAACTACAACATAGTAAATCATGGACTCTGTGTCACTGTGCAACAGAGCCTGTCTGACTCAGCGTAACTCTTATCAATGGCTTGAATGAATATATGGAAGAATTTCTTATGAAATTTTTGACTACCACTAAGAATGAAGGATAGTTCAAATACCAGGTGACTAAATTACAGTCCATAGAAAGATTTTGACAAGGTGAAAAATTAGATGAAGTTAAAAAGATAGATTTTTTACATGAGACATTTACTTCAATAATTTAAACAAGATGAAATGTAATTGGGACAAAATATAAAATCTAAAATGCATTAAAATATAAAAATACATTAAAATTATTCAGGAAATTAACTGCAACAGGATAGGGAAATCGTAGATTAGCAACAGCACAGGTAAAAAAAATTAATCTATCATGTAAATTGTTTATTCAAAAGCTAATATGAATTTGGACTACATTAAAATAAATTGAAACAACCTAAATTTCTATCAAAAGATTAAGGATAAATATTGGTATAGTTATTACAATGGAATATAATGTTGCAGTGAAAATGAAAGAGCTAAACTTTGCTTATCAACATATTTGAATTTCATAAACATAACATTAAGTGGCAGAAGAATATTTATCTATGATAGCACTTTCAAGGAGCCTTGGTGGTACAGTGGAAGCTTCAAAAATTTTAAATGCAAAATGATACTATATATTGCTTAGATATACATAAATACATAGTAAAAAAAATTTTAAGAAGAATACATAGTTACCTTGGGGCAGTGAATATATTTGGGGGAATTACACAGAAGACTTATTATTTTATAATATTCTATACCTTAAATCTAATGGTGAGACTATGGATGCCATTGAATTATTGTATTAGTCTTTATATATATTTTTGTATGTTTTAAGTATTATATGATATTTTTTAAGTTTTAGATTTCATTTAGAGAAACGTATTGTTTATAACAAGGAAAAG
>NW_004445636.1:4672-5948 GCF_000243295.1 Trichechus manatus latirostris | reverse complement strand
CATAGTATGCTGTTAAAGAGCTTCTCTAAGGCTGCTGGAGGGACGCTGGAGAGACGGCTCAGCACCCACAAATGTACAGCCCACAAGTACAAGGGATTAACATCTGTAATGGTTATTCATTCAGCAATCAATGCAGAATAAGGACTACTGGATACACACTTCCCCTTTTAGTTCCCAGGTGAAAATTATGAGACATTTGATAATATCTTCAGAAAGTCCTGGAGGGATCAAACACTGTCTCATATAGGAAGGGTCAGCTCAAGAATGCATCCTTGTACTTTCTCTCCTTTTCTATTTCACTTCCCAATCTTTAAGTCTTTCAATTGTGTTAAGTCACTGTGTTTTCAGAGTTTATCTGTTACAATATTATTACCTTAACTAATATAAAAGGAACAGTTCTTCTCCCACTCTCAGATTTATGTCCTTTCTTAATAACTCAGTGAATGAGAGGCATGAGTGTCCCAAACATATTATATGTGCTCCCCAGAAATCTCAAGGCCTAGCGAAGGGCACTATTTTAGAGACGACCACCTGTAAAACTAGTAATTTGTGCAGAACTTTATCAGTATGTTGTCTGTTTTTTTCCTCAGGAATTTAATGAATGGTGATAGCCCTTAGACCTTTTGGAGGCGAACCACAGTCAGGGAAGAAGAACTGCCAAAAGGTCTAGCAACAACTACCTGAGAAGTGTCAGGAAAACCTAGGGACTTCTAATGGACCCCTCCCAAGTAACACGAGGCACGTCTCCCAGCTTACTATGCAAACTCCACTCTTTATAGGAAATAATTTCCTATAAGTTGTTTCCCCACGTGGAGTTCTGACTGCTTTGTCATGATTACTACTATGCAGAGAGGTTTTCTGACTTTTGTTCAGACTCTGAAATGATATACCCTCCAAAATCACACCCTCATAAAAGACAAAATCATAGTCGACATGGATCACTTGGAATGATTGCCACTTGTCTTCCTGAGTCCAGACACTCTGAAAGTCTTTTTACCAACTCCTGGCTACTTTTTGATTATCCACTTCATAATAGGGGTCATCCTGATATTCTCCCAAATCTGGGTGATGAGACTTGTCAGATAACCTCTTCATTACTTTTTCCTGATTCTTATCACCAAAAATTGTAGTAGCTCTCTGTGGTAGTCAAAACAGCCTGGTACTGGTACAACGACAGATACACTGACCAATGGAATAGAATTGAGAACCCAGATGTAAATCCATCCACCTACGGTCACCTGATCTTCGACAAGGGCCCGAAGTCCATCAAATGGGG
>NW_004445636.1:0-3438 GCF_000243295.1 Trichechus manatus latirostris | reverse complement strand
ATCTAAGATACTCCACTGGCCTCACCCCTTCGGGAGCAAGGGAGAATGAAGACAACAGGATACGAGGAAAAGATTAGTCCAAAGGACTAATGGACCACAGCTACCAGGGCCTCCACCAGACTGAGTCCAGTACAGCTAGGTGGTGCCCAGCTACCACCACTGACTGCTCTGACCAGGAGCACAACAGAGGCTGCATTTGGCCCAGGGAATGGGAGCATCTGGCTGGACGAGGTGCGGTGCAGATGCAGGGATTCTTCCCTGTGGGCGTGTGCTGCGCAGCCCTGGGGGCAGAACAACTGTAAGCTGGAGGAGGATGCTGGAGTTAGGTGCTCTGGTGAGTGGAGGGACAGGAGAGAGGGCTAATGCTGAAGGAGATGGGAGTTTGTCTCCAGAAGCACTTCCTGGGCCTACCTGTTGCCATGTGCTCTGACTTTGGAAATGCTATGGTCCTGTCTCCTGGGATCTGGGAGAGAAGGAAGTACCAGTGATGATAGGTGTCTTAGACATTTAGTGCTGCTATAACAGAAATACCACAAGTGGATTGTTTTAACAAATAGAAGTTTATTTCTTCACAGTAAAGTAGGCTAAAAGTCCAAATTCATGGCATCAGCTCCAGAGAAAGGCTTTCTCTCTCTGTCGGCCTTCTGATCAATGTTCCCCTGGAGTAGGAGCTTCTCCACGTAGGGACCCCGGGTCCAAAGGACATGCTGTGCTCCTGGCACTGCTTTCTTGGTGGTATGAGGTCCTCCTGCCTCTCTGCTCACTTCTCTGTTTTTTATCTCAAGAGATTGCCTCAGGACACAATCCAATCTTGTAGACTGAGTCCTGTCTTACTAACACAACTGCCACCCATCCTCCCTCATTAACATCATGGAGGCAGGATTTACAACATATAGGAAAATCACACAGTACCTGGAATCATGGCCCAGTCAAATTGCTACACACATGTTTTGGGGGACATAATTCAATCCATGACAGTAAGTGTGACCCAATGTTTTTTCCAGGCCAACCCAGTACAGTGGTCCCATTTTCCTGCTCTTCTTTCCAGGTAAGAGGACAACATCTTCCTCTACCCGTGGAGGTAAGTGGTTCTTTTGCTCTGAGCCATGTGATAGCAAAGATGTTCGGATTTTCAGGGACCTACACTCTGGAATCTACATATATCTGGAAAAATTAACTGTTTAAGTACAGGAAGGGTTTGATTACTAAGGGTTTATAGCCCTATTGGAGTCCCTGGCTGGTGCAAATGGTTAACATAGAAGTTAACCCTTAACTTGGCTGCTGAGTCCACCCAGAGGTGCCACGGAAGAAGGCCTGGCAATCTGCTTCTAAAAAATCAGCCACTGAAAACCCTTTGCAGCTCCAGGTAATTCACCTAATAATGTGTTTAGAGCTTCTGTTCTACCTCCTAGTTCATTGTGTAGTCCATGGGGTCTTAAAAGCTTATAAGCGGTCATCCAAGGCATAATAATTGGTCTCTATTCACCTAGAAGGTGAGTCAGGAATAGGAGGAGAATATGCAATGCGTGGCTAATTGCCTCCATGAACAACTGCCTCCTTTGCCATGAGACCAGAGGAACTGGATGGTGCCTGGCTGCCATTACTGAACACTTTGATCAAAGATTCCATAGAAGAATCTTGATCAAAAAGGAGAAAATGAAGAACAGAATTTCAAATTCTCATGGACTCCAGACTTCCTGGAGCCATAGAGGGTGGATAACCCCCTGAAACTATTGCCCTGAGATAATATTTAAATCTTAAACCAAAAATATCCCCTGAAGACTTCTTAAAACCAAACAATAGTTTAGCTTAACTAGTAAAAAAGGTCTGCCTTGAGCATTATGCACAAAGTTTAGAGCCCTTTGTCTAGTAAGAGTGAATTGGAACATTTGGGGCTCCTGGCACTGCTTTCTTGGTGGTATGCGGTCCCCATGTCTCTTTGTTTGCTTTCTCTTTTATATCTCAAAAGAGATTGGCTTAAAACACAATCTAATTTTGCAGAGCTCATCAATATAACTGCCGTTAGTCCATCTCATTAACATTATAGTGATAGGATTTACAGCCCATAGGAAAATCACATCAAATAACAAAATGGTGGACAGTCATACAATACTGGAAATCATGGCCCAGCCAAATTGATACACATAGTTTTGGGGGACACAGTTCAATCCATGACAGTGACATTGGCTGCAGTTCTCACAATGAGTCGGCACTGTCTCCTTTTCTCTTTAGTTATCTTCTCTTAAACACTTCCTAGGCATCAGACTTGGGTGTGAGTTTCAAAAGTGAAGTTTTTGGCTGGTGGAAAGGGATTCCTACAGCTTTCTTTATCATGTTCAAATTTTCATGCTCCAACCAATAATCTAATTCTGGGTTGCTTTCTCATCTCTAATCCTCTAGGTTACTTTTTCCAATTAATTGCTCAAGCCCGCAACACTCCTTCTCACTCTTCTCTCACATCCAGTTGGTCATCAAATCTTTTTACATTCAGTCTTTCCTCTCTTTCATTTCGTCTTCTTTCATCAGGACCTTGTTGTTTCTTTTCTGTCTAATTATAAAAGCCTTCTAAGTGAATTATATTGACTCATATCTCTCTTCACTGCAAGCTGGTAGAGGCCAACTTGCACTCAACCACAGATCTGTATTCAAGTAGGGCAAGAAGGCAAGGAAGAGAAAGAAGATTTAGACAGAGAAGATCCAGAAGGAATATAGACAGAAATATCAGGAACCCCTAGCTACTTGTATGTTACAGATGTGGATAGAGCGGTCTGTCAGGGTTGAACAATCAGATAAATTTCAGACCAATGGGCTTCCTTTCTGAAAAACAAACAAACAACAACAACAAAAAAAAAACCCTTGCTTCAAAATTGCTTTGATCTGGTAATTGTTTAAAATGCAAATAAGATCCTGCTGTAATTCTTCTGGGTAGAGAGAGCTATCCTGTAGAAGTGGCCAAGGAAAGATTATATCTCCAACACACCCCATCATATAGCAAGCTTATGGAGTGGGGGTAGTGCTGAACTAATCTAAGAACTGAATGAGGTGACTTGATTATGAGTTGAGCCCAACCTATTACTTAGCTGACGGCTCTGGATGCTGTCTCGGGGCAGGGGGTAGGGATGAGTGTCCAACCTACACTTGATCTTACAATCCTCATGAGTTTTGGAAGCACTTGGGGATTAGAAAATGCCCAAGGATTCTCCCAGTGCAACATATATGGCCATTGGCCAAAAAGAAGTGATCAAAGCAATGGCAGAGGAAACTATACCCACTATAATTATTCCATTTTATTCCTGACACAAGGAGTCAACAAAGCCAAAATAGAGAGCTACTATAATTTTTTTTATTGTACTTCAGTTGAAGGTTTACAGAACAAATAGTTTCTCATTAAACAGTAGTACACATATTGTTTTATGACATTGGTTAACAACCCCACGA
>NW_004445635.1:4549-5886 GCF_000243295.1 Trichechus manatus latirostris | reverse complement strand
GAGAATCTGATCCTTTCTGAACCTTGGTCCCACAGACAAAACTGGCAGCCTGTCTGTGGCTCACACTCCCCAGGTGGAAAAATTTGGGGCTTGAATTAAAATTTTCTGTAACTTTGGACATGTTATCAGGAGGGACCAGTCCCTGGAGAAGGACATCATTGTTGGTAAGGTAGAGGGTCAGTGAAAGAGAGGAAGACCCTGGACGAGATGGATTGACACAGTGGCTGCAACAATGGGCTCAAGCCTGACAACAATTGTGAGGATGGTGCAGGACTGGGCAGAGTTTCTGTTGTACATCGGGTCACTGTGAGTCGGAACCTACTCAATGGCACCTAACAACAATAGCAACAGGACTGACCTGCTGTGAGTCCTTGGCAAGTAGCTTAATATCCCCGAGTCATCATTTTCTCACTTATAAGATGGTACTCAGGATACGTACTCCATGGGGTGTTTGAGGATTAAGTGACATTATCTACCCCTTGTAGAGTGCCTGGCACATAGTAGGGACTTAAAAAATATGAATTACCATTTGCTAGCCAGCTGCAGTATCCCAGCTGTCTCCCCTTATATGTGTTGGCAGAGGTGTGGATGGCCCTGGGCTCTAGACCGTTGATGTTTTCCCTCAAAGTCTTCTAGGTCCTATTGCTGAGTTATGTCAGGACACAGAATCAGGTAAGACATTTACTGAAAAGGAAGCAGGCGTTTGCTGAAAACGCGCTGCTTCTCTGCATGAGGTGTGTGCTTCAATGGACTGTTAAATGTCAAATGGATGCTTCCCTCCTGCTTTTACACCCCACCAAGATCATCTCTCTCTAATCCCAGGGAGAAGGCGTTGGCAGTCTCGGTTCACTTGTGAGCTGCATACTATGTCTTAGAGGAGGGTCTATACATTACTACAAAATAAAATCTCTAGCCCTGGAGATTTTCCATGGACTGTTTTATTAAAAGCATATATTCATTTATCCACTCATTCATTCAACATATTTATGGAGATCCTACCATCTATCAGGCACTGTTCTAGAATCTAAGGGTACAAGGATAAATGAAAGAGAAAAGTACCTCTGCCCTCAAGGAGCTTATGTTCTAGTGGGGGAGACAGATAATAGCAAAATAAGTAAGTAAAATACTTATCACTAGTAATTTCAGGGTGGTACAAACAGTTAAGCATTTAGCTATTAACCAAACGGTTGGCAGTTAAATCCACCCAGAGGTACCTTGGAAGAAAGACCTGGTGATCTACTTCCTGAAGATTATAGCCATTGAAAACTCTGTGGAGCATATTTCTGCTTCAACGGGCATGAGGTTGCCATCAATCAGAATCAACTTGATGGCAACTG
>NW_004445635.1:2280-3296 GCF_000243295.1 Trichechus manatus latirostris | reverse complement strand
GATTGAAAACACCATGGCTTGGGTCAGGCGCACCTTAGTCTTCAAGGTGACATCTTTGCTTTTCAACACTTTAAAGAGGTCTTTTGCAGCAGATTTGCCCAATGCAAAAGCTTTTGATTTCTTGACTGCTGCTTCCTTGGGTGTTGATTGTGGATCCAAGTAAAATTTTACCTGCATCTAAGGCTTTACATATATTAAATCTTTCAATTCTTATCACAACCTTTGTGAGAAAAATTATTATTATCCCTATTGTGCAGATGAGGAAACTAAGGGGCAGAGAGGTCCATTGCTCGCCTCAAGCTGGTAGCAGTTGTCAGGATGAGAAATTTGAACTCATCGAATGGTGTTCTAGAGCCTATGCTCTTACTTACTACACCGCCTTTCTATAAACAAATGGCTGAAATACTGCATGATAAGTGCTGGTACTTTCTTACATCAAACATGAGTGATATTGACAGAGATAAGAATAATCACACTGCGGCAATGATTCAAGGATTCAGGTGTAGGGAGAGACACCTCTCTCATGTTCTGCATCCGGGGCTGGGGTGGACCTGGTTCACCCATGGAGAAAGGAGTTTGTATGTTGGGGCCTGGCAAAAGGCAGGAGGAGGAGGCAGGAGGGTCCTTGCTCCACCCCGACTCTGTTGCCAGTGGGGACTTGAAGTGTGTCTGGGAGGAGCTGTTAACAACAGTGTTTGTTTCTGGTAAACACCTTTGTTCCCGGAGTTGACTATTTTTAAACTTCTCAAGCTGAGCTGACTTCAGGCGTGACATTTTAGAGCAGTTGCCCGGCTTTCTGTCAGGTGAGCGAGGGGGAGGGTATAAGGGAATGGAGGAGGGGACCTGAGAGAACTTACTTAGATTGAAGGAAATGGCAAACTGGAGTTTAAGGGTGGTATTTAGCCATGCGGCACATCTCTGGTTGAGCCACCAGCTTTGTCTGGGGCTGCAAAGAGCAGGAGGTGGGTGAGCTGCAGTGGAGCATCCTTCCTGTCTTCTTTCCTCAATTTCACAAA
>NW_004445635.1:0-774 GCF_000243295.1 Trichechus manatus latirostris | reverse complement strand
GCCACTCCAAAGACGTGAAAGCAGGGACTCAAAGGGGCACTGTACGCCAGCGTTCATCACAGCATTGTTCAAACAGCCAGAAGGGGTAAGCCATCCAGCGTCCTCCAGCAGATGAAAGGATGAACACAACGTGGTATGTACGTCGGATGGAGTGCTTATCGTTGCTGCCAGTAGCTGTCGAGTTGGGTACGACTCACGACGACCTTGGGTGTAACAATGAGACGTGGCCGGTCCCGTGCCATCTTCCTGATCGTCGGCGTGTTTGCGTCCATCGCTGTGGTTATTAACGGAATATTGGTCCACCATAAAAAGGAAGGAGGTCTGATACGTGCAGCCACGTGGAAGAACCTTGAAGACGTAACACGGAGTCAAACAGCCAGATACCGAAGGACAGACATCGTATCACGTCACTTACAGGGAGTATCTAAAACAGGCAAAATTACAGAGAGGGAGAGTAGATCAGAAGTCACCAGGGCCCGAAGGGGGGGAAACGGGGAGTTCTTGCTTTGTGGGTGCAGAGTTTCCATTTGGGGTGTTATATGAGTTTGCAAATAGATAGCGGTGAAGGTGACACAGCATTGTGGCCGTAACTAATGCCCTGGACGGTACGCTTCTAACGGTTAACTGTGTAAGGCAGAAACCTGTCAGAGAAGGAAAACGCAAATATTTTCCACCAAGACGAGGGATAGAAAAGTGATGAAGACTGCACCCTGTCAAAGACGGAAAATTTGTGAGACCCGAAAAAGCAAGGCGGTCCCGCGGAGTTTCGGCTCT
>NW_004445634.1:5101-5986 GCF_000243295.1 Trichechus manatus latirostris | reverse complement strand
GAAAGTAATTCTATGTTCCACCTTCTTTCTCATCCCCACATTCAACCAATGAGCAAATCTTGCCGATTTTATCTCTTATGTATCTCTCCTACCTCCTGCTCTGCCACAACTTCTTACTTCCAGGTCTCCATCTTGCCTTACCTCCTTGCCTCCTTATAGAACTCTTTACTTCCAGTTTTGCCATCTTTCATTCTGTCCTTCTCTCTGCCATCATATTTTTCTAAAAAGTCAATCTGATTGTCTCACTCATCTATTTGCAATCTGTCACAATTCCTTGTGGCTTTAGCGAGACACCTAAGGATCTGTCTATCCAGATTCCAGCAGCTCATAATCTCACCAGTTCAAATAACTTCTGGTCTATAATTCTTCAATCCTCTGTGCCTTTTCACCTGTAGTATTTCCCACCTTTTATTCCAGGGAAATGTCTATTTATTTTTGAATACATAGCTCAAAGGTTACTTGTTCAGTTAACCTTCTCTGAAGAATTTAATTTATATACATCTCTGTTCCTAGACAATGACCCCTGTGATGACTCAATGCCTACCTAGCACAATGGTGAGCTCATAGCAAATGCTCAAGTATGTAAGTGAATTTTGGCAAGATAAAAAAGTGATGTTAAGAAGACATAGGTATAGATATAGGAAAGTAATTTTCCTGGATTATAATTTAGAAAATAGGAAAAAACAAACAAAAAATAGATGAGCATGGCATGTTTATGACCCTACAACTGAAAAAGAAATGATGCAGATAGAAAAGGTATCAGTTCACATTCCATGATCTTGATTCTGCTTGATTAGCCTCAGGATAGTTAGGCAAGGAGAACAAACCAAGAGGAAAATGGAGAGAAAAGACCAACAGAGTGATCTTGGTAATTCAAAATAGGAA
>NW_004445634.1:2832-4081 GCF_000243295.1 Trichechus manatus latirostris | reverse complement strand
GCAGTTAAAATCTACACTAATACATTGTTTCTCACACCTAGTGAATAGCAAAAATACAAAGTTCGACAACACACTCTAATGGTGTTGCTGTGGGGAAACAGGCAGTCTCATGCAATAGTCTGAGTCGTATAAATCTGTACTACCACAGAGAGGCAATTTGGCAACATCTATCAAAACTGCAATAGACTGTGAGTCAACAATCCTACCTTCGGGAATTTATCTCCCTAATACACTTGACATGTGCTAAATGACATATGAACTTCAAAATTATTTCTAACAGCAAAAGGCTGGAAACAACCCAAACATCCACAATAGGTACTGATCAAAGTAACTGTGATATATCCATATAATGGAATACTATGTTGCTCTAAAAAAGAATAAGGAAGATTTCTATTTAATCTGAAAAGCTAGTCAAGATTTACTGTCAATTGAAAAATTAAAAGGACAGAGTACAGTGTCTAGTATGTTGTCTTTTGTATGTAATGGGGAGATGATGAGTATATGCATTTATACTTGCTTATATTTATATTTACTTAAAGAAACAAGGTGAAAAAAATCTAATAAAAGCATTACTATTACAAAGGCAGATGGACTGGCTGCATGAGTGATGGGTGAAATCAGACATTTCACACTACACATTTCTGTATTATTTGATTTTGCAACCATGTAAGTATTTTTTACTTATTCTAAAAGTTGACTAGAAAAAAATACTATAAGAGAAAGAAATTTGCATGCCCTTTGTCCAAATTCTGTACTTCGTAAGCAGTCTTCTAAGTACTCATTAGGTTTTCTGGGTAAACTAATATCAGGAAAGCAGGTTCTCAGACAAGATTATGGAAAGGCATTGTTTACATTTTAACTCAAACAAATTGGCAGTTTGCTTCTTATACTTTTTTCACTTACGCGTTTGACTGGTGTGAGTCTGAGTATCAGATACCAACCTACATGGACGCAGACATGACTACTTGCCAGAGTCATAAATCTGGTACATTTGTCAAGGCTTTTGAGCAAATAGCCTTCATATTTATTCTGTTATCACTCAGAGTACACAAAGTTTTCTTTCTAGGTACAAATAGGTGCTTAATAATTATTTAGCTAAACTGAATAGGAACATTTTTACATTTTAAATACCCTTATTTGCAATGTGAAGACTGAACTGCAAATGCAAATGGATTCTGCCCTTAAAGCTGTTTTCTTCCACTTCGAGGCAGCAGAGGACATGATGGGGAGCACAAACAGAAGTCTTTAC
>NW_004445634.1:0-1002 GCF_000243295.1 Trichechus manatus latirostris | reverse complement strand
GATTTCTTACTTAACGGTCATAGTCAAATGTGAACAAACCCAAAACCTCAGATTTTGCCTGAGACAGCCAGACCCTGATATGTGCCATTGTATGTGAGGTATCTTAGATCCTATTTCTATTTGAAGCTATGGGTTGAAATAGCACCAGGAATAACCTTTACCATGGGTATAACACTACAGTTTTCTAAGCACTATAGTCTGCATTATCTCATTTAATCTTCAGAACAACCTTATGGTATTTGATTATTTTGACTTATTTTGAAAAATGGGTGAACAAATGTGGTATATGTCCCAGATCATGGAACAGTTAAATGTCAGGCTGTGAATTTAAGAGCTAGAATCTAGAGTTTTAGACTTCAAATTCCATGCTCTTTCTATTCCAAGGTCACCTCTCATTTCTTCAAAGCTATTCTCATACCGTGTCTGAGTAGTACTGTAGCTTCTAAAAGGACATATTTAAAAATTCTCAGCTATGAGTTTGAGCTCGAATTAGTATAATAGTAACAAAGAAAACAGATTAATTCCTGGTCTAAAAGTAGACTGATTCATTTTTAGGATAAGCATGATTTTCAGGTTGACTTTAAAACTCCACACAGGTGAGCTTCTTAGGTTACACTATAAATCTATGTGGAAATCAGACAAAACTTATGAATGAGATTTCAATAAGTGTTCAGTCCTCCCAATTATCAAGACTATTGCTGCTATCCAAAGACATACAAAACTGACAGATGTCACTGCTTTCTTCGAAATTAAGAAAGAGGGACAAAGGGACAACTAATATACTACTTGGTATGTGAGCATGTGTGTGCTTTCAAATGAAAAAGCTTTAAATTTTCTGAGAAATATAGACAATCTGTAGGAAAAAATAAGAATTTCTTATGGCACCAGAATTCTTATGGCACGGGGGTGGACCATCAGACCCCTGTTCCCTGCACTGCCCCCAGCCCTGCCCTGCAAAGCACTGCACCCCCATGCAGGACCAGAATGGATCTCTGGACCTTT
>NW_004445633.1:4867-5991 GCF_000243295.1 Trichechus manatus latirostris | reverse complement strand
CTGTCTTATTATTGTAATTAATTATTTCTATTTTTTGTTTCTGTTTCATAAGCTTCTGCTTTGTTTGTATATTTGTCCTCTAGTCCTGCCATTAGAAGAAAAACGAGTTTACTGTATTTCCTCTTGCTTTTGAATCTCTTCTCTTTAGGGGTACGTGGTGCCTGATGAACATTGATAACTGAAATCTAGGGTTTTATTTTATTTGAATTTATTTCTTTTAAGAGTTATAATTATTTTGCTTGTTTTCTAGGCACGCAAACAAATGGTCTGGACTTTCAGAAGCAGCCTGTGCCAGTTGGAGGGGCAATCTCAACGGCCCAGGCCCAGGCTTTCCTTGGACATCTCCATCAGGTAGAATGTTCTGCTCAAGCATCCATGAGAGTAAAAAATGGAGGCACAAAATGCTAGGCGTTGAGGAAGGTATTTCAGAATGTGGAACTTCTTAAGTTGTTTAAAACCTGGTGCTGATAGCGTCTGATTGTGCCATTCTGAATGGCTAATATGGAATCCTGTAGCTTAATTGACTGTATAGCCATTGACCCCACAACTGTATGTGAAAAAGAATTTCTTGTTATGAATTGAATGTGTATAACACCTGGGTTACTGTTTTTATGAGTGAGTCCCAGTGGCTAAATGAAGGCTATAAAGTATCAGAGTCATTCAAAATGGTCTAGCCACCCTTGCCTGAGACCTGCTGTGTAAGACTCTTAAGCTCAGAGCTCATATCCCTGCTTTAGAGCAGTTTGAAAGCATTTTGATTTGTGCAGTTTCCTAAACTACTCAGAACCTTTTGCTTGGCTGTGAACCCTCTGATTTGGGTTTCAAAACGGTCTGCCTCGGCTTTATTACCCTTATATGATGATTTTTTTCTGAGTCTAAAACAGGCTATGGGTTCTGTTCATCCATATTTTCACTATAATATAGAGGAAAAGGGAATACAAAAGCAAACACTGGCTCCACAAGAGTTTTGAGATTTGGGAGCTGGTTGGAAATGGAAAGCAAACAGTGAAAACGAGATGGATTACCAGGGTGCAAAAGGTTAACATGTACAGCTGTTAACTGGAAGGTTGGTGGTTGGAGTCTACCCAGAGGCTCCTCAGAAGAAGGGCCTGGTGATCTACTTC
>NW_004445633.1:2337-3375 GCF_000243295.1 Trichechus manatus latirostris | reverse complement strand
AAAGTTTGTGGTGGTTTAAACTTATTAAAACATCCTTGAAGGTACATAGATATTAGGCACTCCTATTGTGTCTCCCCAGTGTATCCAAATTCCAAGATGAGTGCAGCTCTTCTGGCACCAGCTCCAGGACCTCCAGATCTAGTAGCTGATTACTAACATCATAGAATCTCCAATACCATCCAAACTAAAGGGCTATAAGCCAAAGAATTCTATTTGAAACCTTGACGCCATTAAATCCCCATCAAGGCACAAGTCTCTGCAGACTAGTTCACCATTTGAGTAGACACATAAATAATATACAGTGTGACACTTACTGTCTTATTTTCCTAGTGCTTCTGTAACAGAAATACCACAAGTAGTTGGCTTTGAATGAAAGAAATTTATTTTCTCACAGTTTAGGAGTCTAAAAGTCCAGATTCAGGGCACTGAATGCAGAGGAAGGTTCTCTCTCCATTGGCTCTGAAGATCCTTGTCTCTTTTTGCTTCTGTAGCCCCTATCTTTCTTGGTTTCTAGGTGTTCTTGTAAACCCCACCCCCTGACTCCCCACACCTTTATGCTTGATTCTGTATCTGATCTCTTTTTAGAACTCAGAAGCGATTCAGTTTTGTATACACCCTACACTGATATAGCCTCATTAACGTAACAAAGAACACCCTATTACCAAATGGGATTACTTTTACAGGTATGTTGTTGTTGTGGAGTGCCTTCCAGTCCATTCCAGCTCATAGCGACCAGACCCAATGTGATAGAGTACAACTGCCGCATATTTCTGTGCTCCCAACTCTATTCCATTGGGTCTGTCATTATACCAGTACCGGGCTGTTTTGATTACAATAGCTTTAGAATATGTTCTTAAGTCGAGAAGTATGAGTCCTTCTACTTTGCTTTGCTTTTTCAAGATTGTTTTGGCTATTTGTGGCCCCTTACAGTTCCATATAAACTTGATGGTTGTTTTTTCCATCCCTGTAAAGAAGGATGTTGGAATTTTGATAGAGATGGTGTTGAATCTGTGGATTGCTTTGGGTAGTATTGCCATC
>NW_004445633.1:0-871 GCF_000243295.1 Trichechus manatus latirostris | reverse complement strand
TTTTTCCTTTTTTTATGTGGGCATTTACTGCTATAAATTTCCCTTGGAGCACTACCTTTGTTGCATCCATAAGTTTTAGAATGTTGTGCTTTCCTTTTCATTCAACTAATTTCTTGATTTCTTCCTTTACCCGTTAATTGTTTAATAGTGTGTTGTTTAATTTCCACATATTTGTATATTTTCCAGTTTTGCTTCTGTTATTTCTAGTTTCATTCTGTTGTGGTCAGGGAAGATACTTTGTATGATTTCAGTCTTTTAAAATTTATTTAGACTTGTTTTGTGACCTTGCATGTGGTCTACCTGGAGAATGATCCATGTGCTCTAGTGAAGAATGTGTACTTTCTGATGTTTAATGGAGTATCCTATATATGTCTGTGGGTCTAGTTGGTTTATAGTATTGCTCAGATCTTCTATTTCCTTATTGATCATCTTTCTAGAATGTTCTGCCCATTATTGAAAGTCGGGTCTTGAATTCTCCAACTATTATTTTAGAACTGTCTGTTTCTGTCTTCAGTTCTGTCAGTGTTTGCTTCGGTTCAGTCAGTTGCTATATTTTGGATGTTAGATGTGTGTATCTTTATAATTGTTATATCTTCCTGATGAATCGACTCTTTTATTGTTATGTAATGTCCTTCTTTGTCTCTTATAACAGATTTTGACTTAAAGTCTATTTTGTCTGATATTAATACAGCCACTGCAGCTCTCTTCTGGCTACTATTTGCATAGAATTTTTTTTTTAACCTTTCATTTTCTATTTACAGCAAGATGTAAAAGACAATTGGCATAGCATGCTTATGAAAATACCTCACAGGAGGAGGGCAGAGTTGGCAAAAAAACATAGAACACGTGTTATTTGCATTAAAATATAGTA
>NW_004445632.1:1833-5993 GCF_000243295.1 Trichechus manatus latirostris | reverse complement strand
CTGCCTTGAAATTCTTTCTTCACTTGACTGCCAGTACACCTGGCTTGACTGGTTTTGTTCCTACCTCACTGGCTCAACTTTCTCATCTTCTTTGCTGATGCTCCTCACTTTTCTAACCTCTGCTGGAATTCTTTGGACCTTTTTTCTCTACCTAAGCTCACTCCTAAGTGATCTTATGAAGGCTTATGATTTTAAATATTATCATACTGATGACCTCCCAAATATACAACTCTAGGCCAGACCTCTGCCCAGAAGTTCAACAGCCTGCTGCATGTCTACTTTTGGATGCCTACTCAACATCTAAGGAGCCCTGGTGGCGCAGTGGTTAAGGACTTGGCTTCTAACTCAAAGGTCGGCAGTTCGAACCTACCAGCCGCTTCATGGGAGAAAGACGTGACAGTCAGCTTCTGTAAAGACAATGACCTTGGAAATCCTATAGAGCAGTTCTACTCTGTCCTATAGGGTCATTATGAGTCAGAATCAACTTGACGGCAATGAGTGGGATGGGTACTCAACATCTAAACCTTCACGTGTCCAAAACTAGAGTCCTGATTTTTTTCCCTTCTAAGTGTGCTCCTCTTGCATTTTTCCTTAGTAAGTGATATTTCTGAACATTTAGTTGCCCAGGTCAATAATCTTGGAGTTATCATTAACTTCTGTCTTTCTCTCATGACCCAGGTTTAATCAAGCAACAAGCCAGTTTTACCTTCAAGAACTGGCCACTTTTTTGCCATGTCTTAAAACATATGCTAAAGTGTCTAAATGATTTTATCCTTTGAAACTCTTTTAGATTTCTAGAAACACCTATAAGTCATGCCAAGTTTCATGACCATGGTTTTCTTGAGTGGCTTATAAGTGATCCTGAAAGACAATTCTAAAATAATACTTTCTCAAAAATGATTTGCTCTAGGGCAGTATCAATGGGATGAGTATTTAACTTACCAAATTACCACTTGGAAAGGTAATGGTCACTTGATTATATAGGTTCTGGATTATTATTTAAAATCTATCTCCATTCTTTAGAATCACAATTTATATTAAGATCTCGTGAATAATAGGAAGATTTGTTTACTGCTGTATAATGTTGATAGGAATACTGACTCTAGAACCACACTGCTGATTTCAATACTGGTCTAACATTTCTTAGCTACATTAACATGAACAGTTCTTTAATCTTTTTGTGCCTCAATTTCCCCAACTGTAAAATGGTGATAATAAGAGGTCTATCCCAGGAATTCTTAGGAGGATCAAATGACACCATGTACTTAAAGTTCTTTAGATAGTGCCTGGTACAGAGTCAGAGGTGGGCAGTGTTCTAGGAGTAAAATAATTATATGGCAGAGTCAGTGCTATTATAAGCCTTCAGGGAACATGAGGCATAAATAGAATAGTTGAAAGGTTAAAAACATTCCAAAATTCCAAGAATTGTTTAAAACAAAACAAAACCAAAAAAAAAACCTCATTGCCATCAAGTCGATTCTGACTCACAGCAACCCTATATCTATATAGGACAGAGTAGAACGGCCCCATAGGGTTTCCAAGCAGCAGCTGGTGGATTCGAACTGCTGATCTTTTTGTCAACAGAGGAACGCTTAACCACTGTACCACCAGGGCTCCAAACAACCGTAAAAGAGACATTTCAAGGCAGTATATATCAATTATCTATGAAGTAAGGAAGTAGCCGACAAATGCCATAGACGGTAAAATGTTCTACCAAGAACAGTTTAAAGTAATTTATGGTGAAATATTTGGTTTTTAAATGCTCAGTTTCAATTACAATAAAACAGAGCTATACCTGTAAAGCACCAGTTTTGACATATGATTGTGCAGAAATGTAGGACAAACTACTAGTATAACACTATGATTAGATGCTATAAGAGAAAACCTTCTGAAACAGAGCTGTCTATATATTTGTACGTAGGAAGCTACCATTTACATTGGTACCACTACACACTGAACTACTGTACTGTTGATCTAGTTGTTTTATGTTTCATGTAATTAAAATTTATTATAGGGAGTATCATTTATAGGACAGAGTAGAACTACCCCCATAGGGTTTCCAAGGAGCAGCTGGTGGATTTGAACTGCTGACCTTGTGGTTAGCAGCCAAACTCTTAACCACTGCACCACCAGGGCTCCATCATTTATATACTGCTGTGGGCATTCTTGCTCCTGGCACAATTATACACTTATTGAAGATATAAATCTGATTAACAAGTATTAATTGAACTCCTACTATGGGCAAGGGACAGTCTTCTATGCTAAGAACATATGTATCTCCAAGTAAAACTGTAAGATTCATGTACTAACAACACCTGATCCTTGTGATTTCGCTTTTCAAATAGGCATATTTTCTTGTTTTTTAATTTTTTCTACTGTGCTTTAAGTGAAAGTTTACGGTTCAAGTTAGTTTCTTGTACAAAAATTTATATACACATTGTTATGTGACCCTAGTTGCTCCCCCTATAATGCAACAGCACACTCCTCCTCTCCACCCTGGATTTCCTGTGTCCATTCAGCTAGCTCCTGTCCCTTTCTGCCTTCTAGTCCCGTCTCTGGACACAAGCTGCCAATTTAGTCTCATGTATCTACTTGAGCTAAGAAGCACAATATTCACGAGTATCATTTTATGTCTTATAGTCCAGTCTAATCTTTGTCTGAAGAGTTGACCTCGGGAATAATTTTAGTTTTGGGCTAACAGAGAGTCCAGGGGCCATGTCTTCCAGGGTCCCTTCAGTCAGACCATTAAGTCTGATCTTTTTACCAGAATTTAAGTTCTGCACCCCAGTTTTCTCCTGCTCCATCAGTGACTCTCTTGTGTTCCTTGTCAGGATGGTCACTGGTGGTAGCTGGGTACCATCTAGTTCTGCTGGTCTCAGTCTGATGGAGTCTCTGGTTTATGTGGCCCTTTCTGTCTCTTGGGCTAATATTTTCCTTGTGTCTTTGGTGTTCTTCATTCTCCTTTGCTCCAGGTGGGTTGGGACCAATTGATGCATCTTAGATGGCCGTTCTCTAGCTTTTAATTGGGTTGTCTTTTTGTCGTTGAGGTTTTACAGTATCTTGTAGATTTTAGGCATACTTCCTTGAAATGAAGTTCATTACCATTAACCCCAGAACTGTGAAGCTATGTATACAAGTGGAAAAAGTAATTTAAAAGTATGACCCCAGTAAATGGGAAAAATAACCCTAAAACCTTTATCTTTTTCCTCTAGTTGGCCCGCCACAATAAACTATTACAGCAGATGCTCAAACCAGGATCAGATCCAGATGAAGGAGACGAAGCCTTAAAATATTATGCCAACCACACTGCACAGATTGAGGTAACAATCTATTTTTTTCTTGAAAAGGATGAACTATAAAAATATTATGTTTACTTTCTGCTTCAGACTATTTTCATCATTTTTCCAAGAAAAATGAAACAGAATGGTAATTTGTACAGTGAAAGCGTATACTAAACGATGAGATGTGAGTGGTGTATGAGAAACTGGTGTGTACGTTTTTTCAGAGTTTTTTTTTCTTTTTTTTTTTTTTACCAGAACTATATATAAATTTTCTTTCTTTCTTTTTTTTTGGTCACGGAGGCAATCATTGCAGAGCAGTGATGTTTTAGAGATAGTATTATCATAATAGAAGCTAGCATTCAAGAAAAGGTTTCTTTTTAAAAAATTGTAGAAGGCTTATTAAAACAGAGATCTTTGTTTCTTGAGAAAGTATCGAAAGTGAAGGAAACACAGAAGACACTAATAAAGTTTTCAGATCGGTAGCATGAACTTGCATTGGTTTCACGGTTTCAGTTTTCAGTATGCAGCCACCAATCCTTCCATGCTCCATAATGAGACATTTACAGGCTGGTGGCAGTAAAGGAACTGTGAGTCAACATGGACTTATCAGTATGTGCCCTGAGACCCATCTGGCTGTCATCTACTAGCTATGCTATCATTTTTTTTTTTTAATTGCACTTTAGGTGGAAGTTTACAGCTCAAGTCAGTTTCTCATATAAAAATTTATATACACATTGTTATATAACCCTAGTTGCTATCCCTATAATGTGACCACACATTCCTCCTTTCCACCCAGGTATCCTGTGTCCCTTCAACCAGCTCTATCCCTTTCTGCCATCTCATCTCGCCCCCAGACAGGAGCTGCCCATTTAGTCTCAT
>NW_004445632.1:0-1387 GCF_000243295.1 Trichechus manatus latirostris | reverse complement strand
CCACTTGTGGTATTTCTCTTACAGCAGCACTAGATGTCTAAAACAAGTCTCATTTTATGTCTTATAGTCCAGTCTATTCTTTGTCTGAAAAGTTGACATTGGGAATAGTTTTAGTTCTGGGTTAACAGAGAGTCCAGGGCCATGTATTCTGTACTCCAGTCTCAGTCAGACCATTAAGTCTGGTCTATTTACTAGAATTTGAGTTCTGCACCCTACTTTTTTCCTCCTCGATCAGGGACTGTCTGTTGCATTCCTTGTCAGGGTGGTCATTGGTAGTAGCCAGGCACCACCTAGTTCTTCTGGTCTCAGGCTTATGGAGTCTCTGGTTTATTGTGGCCCTTTCTGTCTCTTGGGCTAATATTTTCCTTGTGTCTTTGGTGTTCTTCATTCTCCTTTGCTCCAGGTGGGTGGGGACCAATTGATGCACCTTAGATGGCCACTCACTAGCTTTTAAGACCCCAGACACTACTCACCAAAGTGGGATGTAGAGTATTTTCTTAATAAACTGTTAAGCCAGTTGACCTAGATGTCCCCTGAAACCATGGTCCCCAGAGCCCCACCCCTGCTACACTGCCCTCAAAGTGTTTAGTTGTGTTCAGGAAACTTCTTGGCTTTTGGTTTAGCCCACTTGTGCTTGTGTTTGGTGTTCTTCCCTTCACCTAAGATAATTCTTGTCCCCACCCTCGTAACTATCAAAGAATGTTTTCTTTTGTGTTTAAACCTTTTCTCGAGTTCTCATAATAGTTGTCTCATACAATATTTGTCCTTTTGTGACTAATTTCACTCAACATAATGCCTTACAGATTCATCCATGTTATGAGATGTTTCGTGGATTTATCCTTGTTCTTTATCATTACATAGTATTCCATTGTGTGACTGTACCATAATTTATTTATCCATTTGTCTGTTGATGGGCACCTAGGTTGTTTCCATCTTTTTACTATTGTGAACAATGCAGCAGTGAACATGGGTGTGCATATATCTATTCATGTGATGGCTCTTATTTCTCTAGGATATATCGCAAGGAGCAGGATAGCTGGATCGTATGGTACTTCTATTTCTGGCTTTTTAAGGAAGCACCAAATTGATTTCCAAAGTGATTGTACCATTTTACATTCCCACCAACAGTGTATGAGTGTTCCAGTCTCTCCACAACCTCTCAAACATTTATTATTTTGTATTTTTTGGATTAATGCTAGCCTTGTTTGGGTGAGATGATATCTCATCGTAGTTTTGATTTGCGTATCTCTAATGGCTAATCATCATGAGCATTTCCTTATGTATCTGTTAGCTGCCTGAATGTCTTTTTTGATGAAGTGCCTATTCATATCCTTGGCCCATGTTTTAAATTTGGGTTATTTGTCTTTTTTTTGGTTGAAGTTTTGCA
>NW_004445631.1:0-5996 GCF_000243295.1 Trichechus manatus latirostris | reverse complement strand
TGTTTTGGATTTTATTGAGGGTTGCTTTGTGGCCTAAAATATGGTCTATTCTGGAGAATGTTCCATGTACATTGGAAAAAAATGTATGCTTTGCTGCTGTTGGATGGAGTGTTCTACAATGTGACTACGAGGTCAAGTTGGTTGATTTTGGCCTTTAGATCTTCTCTATCTTTGTTGAGTTTCTTTCTAGATATTCTGTCCTTTACCGAGAGTGTTGTGTTGAAGTCTACTCTTACTGTGAAACTGTTTCTCTTTTCTGTTCTATTAGAGTTTGTTTTATGTATTTTGGATCCCTGTCATTGGGTGTGTAGATATTTATTAAGGTTGTGTCTTCTTGGTGGATTATCCCTTTAATCATTATATAATGTCCTTCTTTGTCTTTTATGTCTTAAAGTCTATTTTATCTGAGATTAGTATTGCTGCTTCTGCCTTTTCAGGTTACTGTTTGCTTGACATATTTTTTCTATCCTTTGACTTTTAGTATATTTATGTCCTTGTGTCTAAAGTCTGTCTCCTGCAGACAGCATATTGATGGGTCATGCTTTTTTTTTAACCATTCCACCACTCTCTGTCTCTTTATAGGTGCATTTAAGCCATTTTCATTCAGTGTGGTCATTGATCGGTACGAGTTTATTGCTATCATTTTGTGGTGCTGACATTTTCTTTGTTCCTCTTACTTTCCTGTGCTGAGTTCCTTTTGTTTGTGGATTTTTTTTTTCTTTTGTTTGTTTATTATAGATTTTGTGTTTACCGAGAATTTATGTTTTTCTCTTTATTTTGATAAGTAGGTTTGTTAACTTTCTTTGTGGTTATCTTGAAATTTATCCTTAGCTTCATAAGTATGAACCAGTCTTCTATTACTTGATATTGCCTTGTCTTCCTCTCCGTTTGAAAGTTCTATACCTACACCGTTTATTGCCCCTTTAATTGTTTTGATGTTGTCATGAATTACAGACTGACGTCTGTTTCCCTGTTCTAAGTCTTTTAGCTTTGTTTTATTAGTCAGAGTTCTTTATCTAGTTGGTATCTGACTGATGCAGTCCTGTGTCTAGACTCCAGTTGTAATCTGATGTTGTTGGTTCTCTAACCAAAGGACTTCCTTTAATATTTCTTGTAAGTTTGGTCTGGTTTTTACAAACTCCCTTAATTTCTTTTTATCTGGAAATTTCCTGATTTTGCCATCATATGTGAGAGAGAGTTTTGCAGGATATATTATTCTTGGTTGGCAGTTCTTGTCTTTCAAGGTTTTATATATGTCATCCCATTGCCTTCTTGCCTGCATAGTTTCTTCCGAGTAATCAGAGCCTAGTCTTATTGTTTCCCCTTTGTAAGTGACTTTTCGTTTTTCTCAAGCTGCTTTCAGAATTTTTTGTTTTTCTCGAGCTGTTCTCAGGATTCTTTCTTTGGTTTTGGCAAGTGTGATTATGATATGTCTTGGTGATTTTCTTCTGAGGTCTATTCTATATGTGGTTGATTTAGCTTCTTGGATGGTCTTTCATGATATTTGGGAAATTTTTTGCCAGCAAATCTTCAACAATCGTTTCTGTGTTTTCCATTTTCTTCCCCTGTTCTGGAACTCCAAACACACGCAATTTTTTTCTCTTGACTGTGTCCCATATAATTCTTAGGTTTTCTCCATTTTTCTTCATTCTTTTCACTGATTTTTCCTCAAGCAAAGTGGCATCCATGGATTTGTCTTCAATCTTGGTGATCCTGTCTTCCATTGTTTCAAATTTTCTCCTAAAACCTCTTATTAAGTTGTCCATTTCTGAAATTTTGTTGTTTATCTTTTGGATTTCTAGTTGCTGTTTTTGTATGATTTCTAATTGTTTATTTATTTTGATGTATTGTTTTTGTATTCTTTTCCTGAATTCTTCTATTGCACGGATGGTGTTTTCCTTGATTTTGGCTGTTTTCCTTGATTTTGGCTGTTTTCATTGGTTTTGTCTGTGTGTTCCATAATTTTGTCTATTTTTTCTTTGATTTTGTTTGTTTTTTCCTTGATCTCTTTCCTAATGTCTTGAAGAGCCCTAATATTAGTCTTCTGAATTCCGTATCAGGTAGTTCTGCTGCCTCTTCTTCTACTGAAAGGTCATCTGATTCTTTATTTTGGTCACTTGCTGGAGGCATCTTGTTCTGCTTTCTTATGTTTTGGTATTGTCTGCTGTTCCCAAGTCTTAAAGGTATTCTTTTCTTTACTATTGATTGTATATTCATTTTTTTCATCCTGCTTCGTTTTGTTTTGATATGTCAGGGAGGGCAGGCCAGATGTGCTTTGCTGCTTGCTCATCTGTGGGCATGACAGCTCTTACCTCCTTGTCCAAGTGGGCAGGGCAGGGAGAGTGACCTCACTTCACTGTACGCTGGTCTGGTGAGGTGGCTCCGGGTGGACTGGGTAGGCACTGTCTGCCACCTGATGTTTTTCCAGTGGTGTGGGGGAATTCATAGCCCCTCACCAGATAGGTAGGAATGTCAGGTGAGGAGTGGTATGGGCTTGCTTCCCACTATTTAGCAGCTGATCAAATGGTAGGAGGGGTGGGGCAGTGGGGGCTCTGTGCTGTGCAGGCCTGAGTACCAGGAACACTCTAGCCATGGCTGCACGGTGGCGTCTAGCAGGAAGGGGGTGGTATGGGGCTAAGTTGTGGGAGGAGAAAGAGAGAAAAAAGAAACAAAGAAAAAAAAGGTAGGCAATGGGTGGAGGTGGGGCCAGCCTGGGGGCTAGCAGGAGTGGGGGATGTGGTGTACAGGGCTAGGTGGGAGGGAGAAAGAAAAGAACAGAAAAAAGAGGGAAAAAAACGGTATGGTGGGAGCTGGCAGTCGGGGTGGGGCAGATCTGGGGCAGTGGCAGGCAGTGGCTCTCTAGCTGCAACAGCGTGGTGGGGCCAGCAACAGAGAAGGTGAGATGGCATACTGGGATAGGTGGGAGGGAGAAAGAAAAGGAAGAGAAAAAAGAAAGAAAAATAAATTTTAAAATGTAGCATGGTGGAGGCCAGTGACTGGTGGCAGGGTGGCCGCAAAAGCCAGTTGGAAGGGAGGGGAGGCGATATACGGGGCTAGATGGAAGGGAGAAAGAAATGAAACAGAAAGAGAAAAATAAAATGGCAACACGGTGGGAGCTGGCAGGTGGGGGCAGGGCAGACGTGGGGTAGCAGTGGGCTGGTGGCTCTCTAGGTGAGTTGTCACAACATAGCCCAGTGGGAAGGGGTGGAGATGGCATACAGAGCTAAGTGGGAAAGAGAAAGAAAAGGAAGAACGGGGGAAAAAGAAAATTAAAAAATGATTTGGCAGGAGCCAGCGGGTGGAGGCAGGGTGGACCAGGGACAGAAGTAGCTGGTGGCTCTCTAGCTTTGGTGGTGTGTCACGGTGGGAAGAGGGAGAGGTGATGTACGGGGCTAGGTGGGAGGGAGAAAGAAATGGAAGAAAGGGGGAAAAATGGCAGAGGGGGAGCTGGCAGGTGGGGGGAGGGGGAACTCAGGCAGTGGCAGGCCAGTGGCTCTCTACCCGTAACAGTGTGGTATGGCCCATAGAGGTAGCATACAGGGCTAGCTGAGAGAAAGACAAGAAAGGGGAAAAAATGGTGTGGTAGGAGACAGCAGGTGGGGGTGAGGCAGACCTGAGATGGTGGCAGGCCTGTGACTCTCTAGCCAAGGCAGCACTGTGTGGCCCAGTGGGTAGGGGTAGAGGTGGGGTACTGGGATAGGTGGGAGGGAGAAAGAAAAGGAAGAAAGGGAAAAAAATGGTGCTGCGAGAGCTGGCGGGTGGGGGCAGGGCAGAACCAGGATGGTGACAGGCCGGTGGCTCTCTAGCCAAGCAGCACAGCATTGCCCATCAGGAAGGGGTGGAGGTGGCATGCAGGGCAGAAGGGTGAGTGGCAGAAGAGCCTGTTTCTCTGGTTTCCCGGTCCTATGTCTCCTGTTGGGAGCTCCGTGAAGATGCCTTCCCATACTTCCTGTCTGGAGTTCTCTGCTGGCTGTAGCCCAAGAGGGCAACGCTGTGCTGTGTTAGCCAGCAGGGGACCGCCACTGCATACCTCTCCTCATTCTGTTTTCCTTCAGTTTCTTCTTCCATTCAGTGTTTGATCTAGTCCTTTATCCCTTCATTTGATGCTTAGGCTTCCAGGGTTGACGTCTGTATCTGTTTTACTTAGTTTTTTGGGTTTCTGTTGCAGAGGGACGGCATGATGCATCTGTCTAGGGAACCATGTTGGCTCTGCCTCCTTGAGGACAGCTGGTTTTAATCCTTTTTATATCATACCAACTCACTGTAGATCTTTTGCATGTTGGATAACTATATTACTTATTTTCCAAAATCATCCCCAACTTTTCAACATTTCACTCAATTTGCCTTGTTCTGCTCCAATTCCTTCATGATTGCTGTCCACTGAAGGAACCTAAAGAGAAGCAATAGTTCCCTGCTTTTTATATTCTTGCTTCTGAAAATCAAGACCATGGAGTTCCGGCAAAATGGTGCTCTAGGCAGAAGCACCACGCCGTCCCTCCACAGCAAAGATCCGAAAAACTAAGCCGAACAGTGAATTCAACAATCCTGAAACCCTAAAACATCAAATGAAGAGATAAAGAACTCTGCCAAGCACCAAATGGAGTGAGAAAACTGACAGAGAACAGAGAGCAAGGAGAGATTCATGCAGACGTCCCCTACCAGCTTACGCAGTGTGGATCCACCATCTTGGACTCCTATCGGAGACCAGCAAACAGGGGGTACGAGAAAGCAGCCTAACGGAGCGTCCAGCAGGAGACAAAGCAACTGGTAATTTGCGATATACACTTTACCACCCCTCACGCTTCTTCACCCCGACTCGGCCTCCTCTGCTTCCCGCAGCCAAAATCTCTTGACAAGGAAACACCAGCTGCTTGGATTCCACACACCCAAATGGGCCGGCTCTCTGAGTGCCATTTGTTGGCTGCTGGTGTTGCTTTTTTCAGCTTCGTTTGATTTCTTCCTTACCTCTCACCACCTCCCCCTCCTTTCGCTCAAATACCTCGCTCCGTGCCCCATCTTTGCTTCTCCCTAAGGGGCTGCAGAGCTCTGGTAATTTGTGATATATGCTTTCCCACTCCCTACCCTTCTTCACCCACACTCTGCCCCTTCAGCTTCCTGCAGACACAGTCTCTTGTCCGAGAAACACCAGCCTGCACTACCTGGCTCTCTGAATGCCATTTGGTGGCTGCTAGTGTTGCTTTTTTTTCTGCTTCTTTTGATTTCTTCCTTACCTCTAACCACCTCCCCCTCCTTTCGCTCAAATACCTGGCTCCGTGCGCAAACTTTGCTTCTTCCTGAGGGGCTGTGGAGCTCCGTTCAAGTGTGGAGCTGCTTCCCGGTCTGGTCTGCTGCGCTGGGGGGATCCGGGGGCTTTTGTTCCTTTGTTTGTTTTGAATTGTTTGTTTGTTTTCTTCTCCTTTTCTTAAGTTGGGAGCCCTTTCTGGCCAGGCAGTGCTGTGTGGCAAGGAGACTTCCCCCCGGCTTGCACAGATGTGCAGAGGGATCCCTGAGGACATTTCTTTTTTTGTTGGGTTTTTTTTTTGTTTGTTTGTTTATTTTTGGGGGGGGCATTCTTGTTTTTTTTGTTTTTTCTTTTAATTTGTGTTTTCTTTTCCCTCTTTTTCCCATTTTGTCTTTCTTCATTGCTCAGTTTCTCATCTCTCTGTATCTTCCTTCTCTTTCTGTTCCATGATAACCTGGCGTTGTATACCTCTACACCTTCTAGCCAGGCTGTACTGCAACACCTGAGAGCGACTTCCCCAGACCTCATAGCTGCACCGGTGGGATACCTGGGAACTTTGCGGTTCTTTAACATTTCCGATTTTTATTTATTCATACTTTTCTTTTCTTCCTCTTCCCCTTTCTGTTTTTCTCCATTTCATAGTCTCTCATCCCTCCACTCCAACAGCAAGCTCCCCTAGCATTCTTTTTTGTTTGTTTGTATGTTTTTGGCTCCTGTTCCTCTCTCCTCTCTCCCATATCCATCTTAGCTCCAC
>NW_004445630.1:0-6013 GCF_000243295.1 Trichechus manatus latirostris | reverse complement strand
TCTCATAGACCCTGTTATTTTCCTTCATTGCATTTATCACAGGTCTTCATCTATTTACTGTGCTCATTCATTTAATTCTGTGTATTCCAATAGACCGTAAGCTCTCGAGAGCAGGGGCTTTTTTGTTTTGTTCACTTTTGTATTCCTATGGCTTAGCACCTCGTGGTGCAACAGTTAAATGCTCAGCTGCTAACTGAAAGTTTGGCAGTTTGAACACACCCAGTGGCTCTGTGGTAGAGAGACCTGGCGATCTGCTCCGGTAAAGAGTACAGCCTAGAAGACCTTATGGGGTAGCTCTACTCTGTCACATGGGGTCACTATGAATCGAAGTCAACTCCATAGCACCTAGCAACATAACAACAGCACAGTACTTGGCTTGTAGTGTGAGCTCCATAAATACTTGCTGAATAAATGAATATTTCCATGAGAAAAAAAATTTTTGTGGCTGTTTCACTTATACTTGTTCCTTTTATTGCATTTTAGTTCCTTCTACTGCACTGTAACCCCCAATGGGATAGAAGAAAATTACATTGTCTCTGCCCTCCATCACTGTCTTAGTTATCTAGTGCTGCTGTAACAGAAATACCACAAATGGGTGCCTTTAACAAACAGAAATTTATTTTCTCACAGTTTAGGAGGCTAGAAGTTCAAATTCAGGGTGCCAGCTCTAGGGGAAGGCTTTCTCCCTTTGTCGGCTCTTGGGGAAAGACTTTGTCTCTTCAGCTTCTATTCCTTGGCTCCTTGGTGATCTTCATGTGGCATGGCATCTCTCCTTCCCCCGTCTCTGCTCTGCTAGCTTGTTTAATCTCTTCTATATTGCAAGAGACTGACTCAAAATACATCCTACACTAATCCTGCCTCATTAACATAGCAAAGACAACCATTCCCAAATGGGATTATAACGACAGGCATAGAGGTTAGGATTTACAACACATAGTTGTGGGGGACATAATTCAATCCATAACAATCACTGAGTTCTGGGATGGCAATTATGCACCTTTGTTGAGAAGCTGATGGCTCTTCTTGGGGGGCTGCCAAGTTCCCAAAGGTACACAATAGTTCTATTAGTAATAGCGTGACAGAGGTAACTGGGGAGCTGTCCGAAAGGCTGTTAATGTTACACTCATTGGGTTCTTGGGCTCTCGAAACTGCAAACTCTCACCATTCCAATTAAGAGAGAATTAGCATAGTGTTGATACTAAGCTTTAAAAAAAAAAAAAAAAGCATAACGAGCCGAGGCATCCTACGCCAAGTCTCTGAACTGAAATTCAGCGTACACATCCTTCCTTCCTGCGCTCCGGAAAGAGGAGTTTCTTGCAGCAGCTCCTCTGCCCAATGGGGGGCGGCAGCATCCAAATAACTCACTCCCTGAAGATTTGTAGGTGGAAGGAGAGCGATTCGCCTTCAAAGTCTTTTTGACTCTATCCACTCTCCGTAGCGCCTTAGCCCGCTTTAGTTTCAATGCGCGTTGTTGCTTGACGAAGCTGAGTACTATACATCGCCGGCTGCCCTCCTGATCATGGCTTCTCCGAGTTCCTTCACCTACTATTGCCCTCCGTCCTCCTCCCCAGTCTGGTCAGAGCCGCTGTACAGTCTGAGGCCGGAGCACGCGCGGGAGCGGTTGCAGGACGACTCGGTGGAAACAGTCACGTCCATAGAGCAGGTGAGGTGGCAGGAGCGGGCGAGGCGCCCGCGCGGGGGCTTCTGGGAGCGGGAGTCTGGTCCTCCGGGTCGGCCGGGTACGGAACTCCTAGGGAACTACGACTCCCACGGTGCACCGCGGCGCCTCCCCGCTGGGAGGTTCTGGGTGCCCAGGCTGGGGCTTCGGAGTGGAGCGCTTAGGCGGCTATGTTGGGAAGGGGTCGTTGCCAAGGGTGCGCTTGGAGGAGATGACAGTTCCGGGACCTCTCTGCCTTAGAGGGGAGAAGAGAAACGTGTTCTGTGCCTGGAGGACTGAAGCAGCGCGGGCGGGTCCGACAGCCCATTCCCTTTTGCCGGGGCAGCGGGCGGTTCTCAGGTGCATGGTGTACGTTTCCCTAACCTGTTTGCAGTTTGAGGACCAAAGGGGAAAGGAGCGGCCAGACCTGCGATCGTGCTATTCCATAATCTGCTTAAGATCTGACCTGCAGAGCCAGGTTTGAGGCCTGCTTCGTGGGTGAGCATTTTGGTAGTCATTCAGTCATTTCAATTTGAGCACCAGTATGTGTGTTGGAAACAGTGTTAAACGCTGGAAATGCAAAGATAAATGAAAACAGCCCTTGAGTAGGAGCAGCGCACAGTGTAGTTGGGGAAGACTGGATAGCAATAGAAAAGTGCCATAATAGAAGTATGAATTTTGGACTACTTGTCATTCTCTAAGGTCTAGACGTAAGACTGAACCTATCATTTTGAAAGGTGTTTGGGAGATGAGCAGTAAACTCTATTTTGTTTTTCCTCTCATTCTCCAATTGGAATTGCTCCCAGGTTAGTTATTGTAAAGATGTTTACCCATCTGTCATCAGGACAAGTGGTCGGAATGATTCTTTTTTAGCACTAACAATACAGCATCAGTCTTGCTAAAATGAGATCTCTTAGTAACATCAGTCCCCAGCCTTAGCCTTGTAGGGACTGGATTTGTCTTGTCTACCTAAAGTTGGAACCCTCCGTTTTAGCAGAATTAATAGCAATAATTATTATATTGTATATTTATGACTATAAATTAATTATAAATTAATAACAAAAACAAGGGCTTGAAAACAAGGTTATATACATAGTAGGCAGAGAAAATATTTTAACTGGACATTTTGCTTCATGAATTTTAGGGTAGAAGTCTAGCTCCCGAGGTTTGTTAACCCACTACCGCTTCCTTCTACGGAAGTCTTGCAGAAGGTTGCAAAGAAATCTCCCACAACAAAACACCTATGAGATTTTTGCAGTGATAGATTGTTGAGTTCATTCAGGCTAAGCCTTTTTCTTTTTTTTCTGACTTTAGACTATGGGGTCACCTTTTATATAGTTAAGTGAATTTGTTGTTGTTAGGTGCCGTCGAGTCGGTTCCCACTCATCGCGACCCTGTGTACAACAGAATGAAACATTACCTGGTCCTTCACCATCCTCACAATTGTTGCTGTGTTTGAGCCCATTGTTGTAGCCATTGTGTCAGTCCATCTCATTGAGGGTCTTCCTCTTTTTCGCGGACCCAGCAGATAATAAGGTGGATAGGATGCTAATGGAAAAAAGGAAATCAGAAGTTGGCTTGTTAATTTAAAGGTCAGAACAGACTTCCATGGTTAGAGAGTCAGTCGAAAACAGAAACATTATTAGGAGCTTTTCTGATCTGGCTATTTCTCTTCTTCCTTACTATTTTCAGTGGAGTGCACCTGTGTAGTTACTACCAGGAAACACTAGCACTTACGTACTAAGTAGCTAGGTGTAGTAAGTGATACAAAAAATGGGTATATCAAGGTTCTGGTCTACAGAAGAGTGGGTCAAGGGCAGGGCCAGAACTGGAAGCTAGGTTCTGAAATGGTGCATTGGTATTCTAAGATGACTGTCAGATCTCGGCCCGCCTCTATGGTGGATCGTAGAGCATCTTGTATTTCTTTTCCATGTCATTATTCCAGCTCACATTTTAAAAGTGTGGGATAAACAGTTCCAGACAGTAGGAAGGTAATGTGCTGTGATTTTCATGGCTGCCTCAATATTGTAATAATCATCATAATGACCATTTATTGGGTGCCAGCACTGTGCTACATATTCTGTATACATTGTGCCATTCAGTCCTTATACATTTTACAGATGAAGAAACTGAAGCTTAGAGAAGTACCAGGTTGGTAGGTTAATAATGATGTAGTCACAAAAAATACCACCCTTGCTAGGAGTTGTTTATGGAGGATACTACTGTTAATCTTTTGGTTCTGACTGTAGCTTCCATTTATTCACAGGGCTTTACTGACAGCTCAGTTTTGTGTCTTTGCCAGTAAGAGCTAGTGCTTGTCACCTGCTTCCTATCTGATTATCAGGAGACCTTATTTATTTATTTATTAAACAATAATTGGATAATAAGAGTTAAACCTTAAACAGTGTGGAAAGAGCCCTTAGCTACGGATCCTTCTGTTCCATTCATTCATTTTCATTCATTCAACAAATACTTGAGTGCCTTCTATGTGCCAGGCACTGTTCTAGGCACTGGGCAGAAGGCAGTGAACAAAAGAGGCCAAGCTGATGCCCTTGTGAAACTTGTTCTAGGCCAGGTAGCCAGTTAAAAAAGGGGGAAAAAATGTCTGTGTGTGTGTGTGTATGTGTGTGTATGTGTGTGTGTGTGTGTGTATATATATATATGTATATATATATATAGTTAGAAGTGCTGTAGAGAAAAATAAAGCCAGGATTAGGAAATAGAATGTGCCAGAAATGGGTGTGTGTGTAGGAGGGGTTTATGTAAGGTGGTGTCATGGATTGAATTGTGTCCCCAAAAAATATCTGTCAACTTGGCTAGGTCATCATTTTCAGTATTGTGTGATTGTCCACCATTTTGTCATCTGATATGATTTTCCTATGTCATGTAATCCTGTCTTTATGATTTGATGAGATAAACTGGGATTAGTGGCAGTTATGTAGACTTAATTTACAAGATTAGAGTCTGTCTTAAGCCAGTCTCATTTGAGATATAAAAGAGAGAAGTGAGCAGAGAGACAGGGGGACCTCATACTACCAAGAAAGTAGTGCCAGGAGAAGAGCATGTCCTTTGGACCCGGGGTCCCTGCACGGACAGGCTGCTGGTCCAGGGGAAGACTGATGATAAAGACCTTCCTCCAGAGCCCACGGAGAGAAAAAGCCTTCCCTGGAGCTGACACCCTGAATTCAGACTTCTAGCCTACTAGACTGTGAGGGAATAAACTTCTGTTTGTTGAAGCCATCCACTTGTGGTATTTCTGTTATAACAGCACTAGATAACCAAGACAGGCAGTAAGGGGAAACCTCCAATGTGACATTTAAGCTGAGACCTGAAGTAAGTGAGGAAGCAAACTATGCGTGTACCTGGTGAAGAGCATTCCGGGCAGAGAAAGCAGCAAGTACGAAGGACCTGAGGCAGGAATATGCCTGGTGAGTAGAGAACCACTGTGAGTAGAGGTTAGCAAGCAGGAAAACAGGAATTGAGGGCGGATCATGAAGGGCCTTAGAGGCCATTGCATATCCTTTGGAATTCCTCGATTGAGATGGGAAGCCATTTGGGTGGACAGCTTCCATTTACTTCCCCCAGATTCACTCTTTTCCTTCTCTACCTGTTCTATACCTGAGAAGGTGGACCTGAATCAACAGGCTGTGTTGCCCTGTGGCCTCTGGTTGTATTTGGCCATCATAGAGTATTGATAGGCTATGAGAGAGGTGTATTTAATCCCTCTATGTGGGGCTGTGGGGCTGTGGGGCTGGCAGTCTACCTAGACCTCAGGTCACATCTCCTGTCAGGTGCCTTCTCCACAGAGCTCTCCCTCACCACTGCTTCTCTTCATACCTTCAGGGCCAGGAGGGGATCAAGTACTCCTGTGTTACCAGCCCCAGTACTGCACTGTCCCTTGTGGTTTCCCTACACCTTGCCCACACCTTTGCACAAGTTCCTTTATACATGCTCCTCAGATTACCTAACTGGAATGTGCCATCTCTTCCCTGCCAGGACTCATACTGATCCATGATTGGAGGGTTTTGAGAAGTGGAGTGACGCAATCTGCTACCATTTTTAAAAAAATTCTGCTAGCATTTTGAGGCGGGGCCAAGATGGTGGAGTAGTTGACACTTCCGGTGGACCCTCTTAGAACAAAGACCCAAAAAAACAAGTGATTTGATTATATATGGCAATCTCGAAACCTTGAACATCAAAGGCAGAGTTGATGAACTAGACTGAGTGGCAGGGGGGAGGGATAGACAGTTCGGAAGCAGCGAGGAGTTGCCAGACCTGACCTGGTGAGAGCCTGAGCCCTTCAGGCCTGAGCAGCTCATGGGTGAGCGGTGAGGCAGGCAAGCAGCCATGGTTGCG
>NW_004445629.1:3359-6007 GCF_000243295.1 Trichechus manatus latirostris | reverse complement strand
AAGATCTTAATTCATATGTTTTAATTTTATACTTTTATATAATTAATGTATATTTGTGTATAATAGACATACAATGAAAAATGAAGAAAACTATCACTCACAATCCAACCAAATCACTTTTAGATTTTGATTCATGTCCTTCTATACTCCTGTTTATATCAAGACGAGGCTGTACTCTATATACTGCATTCTAACCCTGTAGAGGGAGCTCTGGTTACACAGTAGTTAAGCACTTGGCTGCTAACCAAAAAGTCGGTGGTTCAAATCCACCAGCCACTTTGAGGGAGAAAGATGTGGCAGTCTGCTTCCGTGAAGATTACAGCCTTGGAAACCCTATGGGGCAGTTCTACTCTGTCCTGTAGGGTCGCTATGAGTCAGAATTGACCTGATGGCAACAGATTTGGTTTGGTTTACTTGGTAATCGTGTATACTGCATCCTAACCTTGTATACTGCATCCTAACCCTGTATACTACATCCTAACCCTGTCCACTGCATCCTAACCCTCTATACTGCATCCTGACAATCTATACTGCACTCTAACCCTCTATACTGCATTCGCTCAACAATGTTATTAGGGACATGGGCAAGGCATCAATTCTTTTGCATTTGAGAATGCAGCCACTTTGCTGATGTTTACCGTTAATGCTCCTGTGTTTTAAGGGGCCTTGACATCTGATGGAGCCCTGGTGGCACAGTGGTTAAGAGCTCAGCTACTAACCAAAAAGTCAGCAGTTCAAATGCCCCAGCCACTCCTTGGAAACCCTAAGGGGCAGTTCCACTCTGTCCTATAGGTCACTATGAGTTGAAGTCGACTTGACCGTAACAGGTTTGGTTTGGTTTTTTTGGTGTGACATCTGACAGGAGTCTAGGGGCCTTGCTCCTTGCTAAGGTTTTGCACTCCTTGAAGTAAACGACCAGCAACTCTGGCTGACTGCCGTCCCGCCCAAGCCACACTTACTCGTCGGTGAGGTCAGCATGGCTGTTCTTCCCATCTTCCCTTCCCAGTGGCCAGTGTGGAAGGCCAGCCATTCCCGAGGATGGAGACTGAGCTCTTTCAATCCCCTGCACCCTCTCCTCCTGTCCTGGCCCAGCCAGGTGCACCTGGCATAGGTATCGGGGTTCATGCACTCCTCTTGCTGCAGGCTCCTTCCTCCTGGTGCTGGTGATGAGGGTAGATTCAGCCTCCCCTCACGCTAGGAGTCAAGCTAGAATCTAGTTTGTGTTAATAACAACTTAATTTTAATTGCATACAAAATTTTGCTCTAATATAGCTTTTTTGTCTTCCCCTCTTTTGTGCTGTTTTTGTCATACAAATTATGTCTTTATACATTATAAGCCAATGAACACAGTTTTATAATAATTGCTTTATTCGATTGCTTTCAAATCGGATAGGAGAAGGAAAGAGTTACAAACAAAAATTACATTTATGCTCTGTTCTATGTTTACCTATGTGTTGTTGTTAGGTGCTGTGGAGTGAGTTCTGACTCTTAGTGACCCTATGCGCAACAGAATGAAATACTGCCCGGTCCTGCACCATCCTCACAATCGTCGTTGTGCTTGAGCCCATTGTTGCAGCCACTGTGTCAATCCATCTCATTGAGGGTTTCCTCTTTTTTGCCAACCCTTTTTTTACCAAGCGTGATGTCCTTTTCCAGGGACTGATCTCTCTTGATAACATGTCCAAAGTATATGAGAAGTAGTCTCACCATCCTTGCTTCTAAGGAGTGTTCTGGTTGCACTTCTTCCAAGACAGATTTGTTCATTTTTTGGCAGTCTGTGGTATATTCAATAATGTTCACCAACACCACAATTCAAAGGCATCAATTCTTCTCCGGTCTTCCGTATTCATTCTCCAACTTTGGGTGCATATGAGGCTACTGACAGCACCATGGCTTGGGTCAGGCGCACCTTAGTCTTCAAGGTGACATCTTTGGTTTTTAATACTTTAAAGAGGTCTTTTGCAGCAGATTTGCCCAATGCAGTGTGTCTTTTGATTTTTGACTGCTGCTTCCATGGGTGTTGATTGGGGATCCAAGTAAAATGAAATACTTGACAACCTCAATCTTTTCTCCATTGATACTGATGCTGCTTATTGGTCCAGTTGTGAGGAGTTTTGTTTTCTTTATGTTGAGATGTAATCCGTACTGAAGGCTGTGGTCTTTGATCTTTACCAGTAAATGCTTCAAATCTTCCCTTTCAGCAAGCAAGGCTGCGTCATCTGCGTAACACAGGTTGTTAATGAGTCTTCCGCCAATCCTTATGCCCTGTTCTTCTTCATATAGTCCAGCTTCTAGGATTATTTGCTCAGCATGCAGATTGAATAGGTATGGTGAAAGGATACAACCCTGATGCACCCTTTTCCTGTTTGAACGACTGCCTCTTCAACTATGTACAAGTTCCTCATGAGCACAATTAATTGTTCTGGAATTCCCATTCTTCGCAATGCTATTCACAATTTGTTATGATCCACACAGTCAAATGCCTTTGCATTGTCCATAAAACACAGGCAAACATCCTTCTGGTATTCTCTGCTTTCAGCCAGGATCGATCTGACATCAGGTATGACATCCACAGTTCCACGTCCTCTTCTGAATTTCTGGCAGTTCCCTGTGGATGTGCTGCTGCAGCCACTTTTGAATGATATTCA
>NW_004445629.1:0-1791 GCF_000243295.1 Trichechus manatus latirostris | reverse complement strand
AAATGAAGGTCCTGAAAGCTTGACTCCATCCATGTAATTAAGGCTGACTCTACTTTGAGGAGGCAGCTCTTCCCTAGTTGTCTTTTGAGTGTCTTCCAACCTGAGGGGATCATCTTCCGGCACTATATCAAACAATGTTCCTCTGCCGTTCATAAGGTTTTCACTAGCTAATTCTTTTCAGAAGTAGATCACCGGGTCCTTCCTCCTAGCCTGTCTTAGTCTGGAAGCTCAGCTGAAACCTGTCTGCCATGGAAACTGCCTGTGCCAAGAAATTTGGAAGGCAGTTACCTGGCCAACCAACTGCAAAAATCCGTATTTATGCCTATTCCCAAGAAAGGTGATCTAATCAAATGCAGAAACTATCGAACAATATCACTAATATCACACGTAAGTAAAATTTTGCTGAGGATCATTCAAAAGCGGTTGCAGCAGTACATCGACAGGGAACTGCCAGAAATTCAAGCCAGATTCAGAAGAGAACGTGGAACCAGGGATATCATACCTGATGTCAGATGGATCCTAGCTGAAAGCAGGGAATACCAGAAAGATGTTTACCTGTGTTTTGTGGACTATGCAAAGGCATTTGACTGTATGGATAACAAATTACGGACAACATTTCAAAGAATAGGAATTCTATAACACTTAGTTGTGCTCACAAGGAACTTGTATATAGATGAAGAAGTAGTGGTTCAAACAGAATAAGGGGATGCTGCATGGTTTAAAGTCAGGAGAGGTGTGCATCAGGGTTGTATCCTTTCATCATACATATTCAGTCTGCATGCTGAGCAAATAATCACAGAAGCTGGAATATATACAGAAGAATGGGGCATCAGGGTTGGAGGAAGACTCTTTAACAACCTGTGTTATGCAGATGACACAATCTTGCTTGCTGAAAGTGAAGAGGACTTGAAGCATTTACTGGTGAAGATCAAAGACCACAGCCTTCAGTATGGATGACATCTCAACATAAAAAAAACAAAAATCCTCACAATTTGACCAATAAACAGCATCATGATCAATGGAGAAAAGATTGAAGTTGTCAAGGATTTCATTTTACTTGGCTCCCCAATCAACACACATGGAAGAAGCAGTCAAGAAATCAAGACAGATTGCATCGGGCAAATCTGCTGCAGAAGACCTCTTTAAAGTGTTAAAAAGCAAAGATGTCACCTTGAAGACTAAGGTGTGCCTGACCCAAGCCATGACTTTTTTTTAAATTTTTTTATTTCTTCCCATACAAAAATTTATACATACATTGCTATGTGACTCTAATTGCTCTCCCCATACTGTGACAGCACACTCCTCCTTTTCAACCCTGATTCCCCATGTCCATTCAACCAACTCCTAACCATCTCTGCCTTCCCATCTCACCTCTGGACAGAAGCTGCCCATTTAGTTTCTTGTATCTACTTGAGCTAAGAGGCATACTCCTCGCGAGTATCAGTTTATGTCCCACAGTCCAGTCCAATCCCTGTCTGAAGAGTTGGCCTCGGAAATTGATTTAGTTCTGGGCTGATAGAGAATCCAGGAGCCATGCTTTCCAGGGTTCCTCCAGTCTCAGACCTATAAGTCTGGTCTTCTTACTAGAATTTGAGTTCTGCACCCCACCTTTCTCCTGCTCCATCCGGGACTCTGTTGTGTTCCCTGTCAGGGCGGTCATTGGTGGTAGCCAAGCACCATGTAGTTCTTCTGGTCTCAAGCTGATGAAGTCTCTGGTTTATGTGGTCCTTTCTGTCTCTTGGGCTAATACTTCCCTTGTGTTTTTGGTGTTCTTCATTCTCCTTTACTCCA
>NW_004445628.1:5132-6142 GCF_000243295.1 Trichechus manatus latirostris | reverse complement strand
AGCTTATCCTCGTTAAGTGCCTTAACTCTAACAATAAAAAAAAAAAAGTTACATAATTCTAGGTAGGAAAAAAATAACCTAGCAAAGCAAAGAAATCTGCCACAAAGAAATGATAAAGGATTTGTATACAGATATATAAAGAAATTGTAAAGACTTATGAGAAACATGGCAAAAAGACCTGAGAGACATTTCACCAAAGAGGAAAGATGAATGGCCAATAAAAATATAAAAACAAACAAAAAGCTCTACATCACATCAGAAAGTTCCATTAAACAGTTTTAAGATTTTTTCCAGAGTCAGACTGTCTCTAAACACTCTCTGGAATTTGGTCAAAGATACATAGCTGGTAAGAGAGTGAAATGTCTTCTGGTAAGAGAAAAATGAAGTCATTACATTTCAGAGAACAGGGAAAAAATGGAAGTTACAAAACAAATATATAAAAGACTAATTAACTACAAAATTAATACAAGAGAAATTTAAAATCAGAAGACATCAGCTTTTCACATTTCCTTCTGGTGAAATCTCAGGTGACGTTGAATTATTAAAACCATGTTCTGTTTAATCTGCTGCTATCCATTCACGTTATATTGTAATGTATCTGTGACAGAACCTGAGCCACACTGAATTCCAGAGATTCTTAGTACTTAGATTTTTATATATTAATACAATTTCAAACTCAAAAGAATGTAAATAATTATTCAGCAAAACTTCATTTACCAGAAGAAAACATGAGTCAGTTAGCTAGAGGTCATGCTGAAAGTAACAAGATTAGGATGACAATCCTCACAGTTCTGTTACATAAACTCACTTTTGAATTTCAATTTGACCAAAAGGAGACATTCTTAAGGACATCTGTTGTTTTTCAAGAGTGAAAATTTGGCAAGGGGTCTTTAATCACCAAGGTAACTTTTTAACTAAAAAGCTAACCAACTGTTTTCCAAAGTGATTGTACCATTTGACTCTGTTCTATTAACATAATTTATTTATTTTTATTTTTCTAATTTGACTGC
>NW_004445628.1:1874-3114 GCF_000243295.1 Trichechus manatus latirostris | reverse complement strand
CAGAATAAGGTGTTTATTAAGAAAGTATAAATTATAAAATCAGTTATTAGTATATGTAAACTTGTAATATTCTCCAAAAAGCTATAATTAATTCACTATCCGAATTATGAGTAGTAATTTCCAACATATGAGACCCTCATCTACGCAGGTTGCTGACAATCTTTAGTTTTGTTAAACTAAGATTCAAAACTCAGCTGTCTTTTTGTTGATTCTTCAGTAACTGAAAATCACTAGTTGAAAATCACACAGTCCAGCTGATTGTTTTAAATTAATTACCACAAAAGTGCTCAGATATCCTGATATGCCTCCACATTACTTGTGCTCCCCACTCTGTGATAAGTCCCATCTTCTCAACCACTGCCAAGACCAAGTGCATGACCTTGCTTTACACCTAAGTGAGAATATAGGAGTAAACAGACAGGAAATTCATTTTCCTTTTTCTAAGCCCACCAACCTACCTCATCTCTAACTGTCTTTTCATATGCAGTTGGTACAACTTCTGTATGTCTCTTTTGTACCAATGGAAACATCTGTATCAGTCAAGTTTTGGTGAGAGAAGTAGAACAACTAAAAGTGATAAAGAATAAGGAATTTATTACAGAGATTAGACTTTATGCAATTAGGGGAGCTGGTGAAGAAAACTATGCAAGGTATTGAGCATAAAGTCACTACAGTTCAGCCAGAACAGCAGTGGGGAAAGTGGGGAAGGAAAGCTGAATATGAGCAATAGCAAGGAAGACTAGAACTCATGAGACCCACTGGGGCTGATAAAGAGAAACTATTATCTTGGGAATGACTCTCACCACCTCCAGCCTCAATACTATGAGAGACTTAAAGAAGAAGCTCGTGTCCTTTGCCAGGTAGCTGGACATCCGGGACTCAGAACTAAAGGAAGAGATGTAGCCAGAATCATCTCAATACATGGTATACTTTTTCCTCCATCGAATTCCACAAGGAAAAAAAAAAAAGTTATCCTTGACTCCTTAAGTTTTACCATTGTTGTGTGCCGTTGAGTCGATTTCAACTCATAGGGAATGTATATGACAGATGTCTTAGTCATCTGGTGCTGGTATAATAGAAATACCACAAGTGGAATGCTTTAACAAAGAGAAGTTTATTCTCTCATAGTCCAGTAGGCTACAAGTCCAAAATCAGGACATCAGCTCCAGGAGAAGGCTTTCTCTGTCTGTCGGCTCTGGAGAAAGGTCCTTGTCCTCAATCTTGCCTTGGTCTGGGAGCA
>NW_004445628.1:0-1332 GCF_000243295.1 Trichechus manatus latirostris | reverse complement strand
AGCAGGTCACCATGTATTTTCTTCTGTGGAGTGATTGGTGGGTTTGAACTACCAACCTTTCAGTTAGCACTGAGCTCCTAACCATTGTGCCACCAAGGTGCCTTAAGTCTGTTATTACTACTGCTAATATAGACTTTGAATGTGCTGACTTCTCCTAGCTCCACTGTCAGCAGCTGATTCCAAGTGTCATCATATTTCAACTGTGAACATGTCTTTCTGCTTAAGTTTTGGGCCATCACACAGCAACAATATAAACTTCACACAGCAGCCTTGCTCCAACCCCACATTCATCAGTAATTTCCCATGACAAAGAATAAAAACCAAAATCCTTCCCTGAACTTCAAATCCCTTCCCTGTATCTAGAAACCTGTCTATTGATTCAACTCCACTTCCTTCCACTCCTTTTATCACTTCTCTTCACTCCAGTCATACTGGCTTCTTTTTTTTTTTTTTTAAATATTCTAAGGTCTTTATCTTATTTTAAGTTGTTTTACCCTAAGTCAAGATTATTCTTCCTCCAGTTTCATTTCAAATATTATCCCCCTGAAAATGAATTCTCTAATTACCATATCTGTAGTAAATATTCCTCCCCCTCCCCTACACACACACAAAGTTACTCTCTAAAACATTTTCTTATCTTCCTGGTCTTTATCATAATGGGATTTATTTAACTATTCATTTTAAAAACTCCTAAAACAGAACCTGATATACTGCAGTCACTCAATAAATATATGTAGAATGATAAAATTATCACTTACATTTGTAATTATTTTATTACTTTTGATGCTGGAAGACAATTTAAATGTTCATATGCAGTTGGTATGTCTTCTGTACGTAAGATCACCATGAGTTGGAGCCAACCTGATGGTAACTAACAACACAATGTCTTCTGTATGTGGACTGCCCACTAATACACGTGTTTGTTTCTATTGCCTATTCTGTTATTCATAGTGTTGTGAAGGCTATTCATAGAAGGCTAATTATATATTAAGGCCATTTATCTTTCACCTGCCTTATATGTTAACATATTTTTTTACTTGATTTTTTAAAATTTAATAATTTTGTCATACGTATTTTCTATATTTTTATAACCAATCTGTCTTTGGCTTTGACTTTTTTGACATAAGTATCATGTCAATAAAGTTATTTTTCACAATGTTATAAAAACAATGACTAAAATTTTTGTCTAACCCTCATATGATTTTATGCTTCACTATTCCACCTTTACGCATCTGTTAGTTTGTCGTATTGTGGTGGCTTGCATGTTGCTGTGTACTGGAAGCTATGCTACCAGTATTTCAAATACCAGCAAGGTCATCCATGGTGGACAGG
>NW_004445627.1:3271-5978 GCF_000243295.1 Trichechus manatus latirostris | reverse complement strand
GGGTTGTTAACCAATGTCATAAAACAATATGTGTACTGACTGTTGAATGAGAAACTATTTGTTCTGTAAACCTTCATCTAAAGTACAATAAAAAAATTAAAAAAAAAAAAAGGAAACGAGTCACAGAAACAGACACAGGGAAGAGATTGGAATTATGCTGCCACAAGCCAAGGAATACCTTAGGCTATCAGAAGTTGGCAAAGACAAGGAAGGATCTTCCCCTAGAGCCTTCAGAGAGAGCAAGGCCCTGTTGGTATGCTAAATTAGAACTTCTAGTCTCCCAAACTGTAAGACAATAAATTTCTCTTGTTTTAAGCCGTCCAAGTTTGTGCTACTTTGTTAAGAGAGTCCTAGGAAACATCAATAACAAATTTGGAATCATTTGATGAGGTTGTTGAACAGCTAACTTTGAAGAACAAACATGGAATTTGTATATTGAAATCACTGCAAAAGAAAGAACAGGAAAAAAACCCACAGTTATCAACCCGAAAAAAAAAAAATATATATATATGTATATATATACACACACAACAAAATATACGCCGATTCAACAATTTCTACATGTATAATTCAGTGACATTGATTATATTCTTCAAGTTGTACAACCACCCTCGCTATTCTTTTCCAAATTATTCCACTACTGTTAATATAAACTTAGTGCCCCCTAAGCAAAAAGTCTCTCTTTCCCCCTACCTTCCACCCCAGTAATCACTAATGATCTTTGGGTTTTGTATATTTGCTTATTTCATATAAGTGACAGCATACAATATTTGTCCTTTTGCGACTAACTTGTTTTGCTCGGAATCAAGTTTTCAAGGTTGATCCATGTTGCAGCATGCATCAGGACTTTATTTCTTTTTATGGCTGAGTAATATTCCACTGTGTGTATGTATCACATTTTGTTAATCCGTTCATCTGTTGATGGACATTTAAGTTGTTTCCACATTTTGGCTCTTGAGAAAAGTACTGCAATGAACACTGGTGTACAGGTTTCTATCTGCAGTCCTGCTTTCACTTCTGGGTACATACTAGGATTGGAATCGCTGGGTTATATGGTAGTTCTGTGATCAACATTTTGAGGAACCACAAACTGTTTTCCACAGTGGCTATACATTTTACATTCCCACCAGCAATAGGTGGGGGTTAGTACTTACTATTTAATGACATATACAAACTGAACTATAGCTTTCTGCCTTTTGCCTGCAGTGATGTGCCCAAAAAGACACTACTTCTTTCCACAGCTCTTGAGCACTAGTCAGTATTGCTTTAAATAATCAACAGTAACTGGTGAAATGATTTCAATTTGATATTCTTTAAGAGTAAAAATTTCCAATTTTTTTTGGTGCTTTTATATTATATGCCTTTCCAAAAGTAAAGTGAGTTAAGTACAACTCACCAACCATGGTTGGCATATTATTCATTGGTTAAGATGCTTTTGATAGTCTGAAGTTAGCCAGATTTTCAAATGATAATAAGATTCTATGATCCTTGCCCTTTTATTAGGGGAAAAATAATTATTTAATTACATTTTAATAATTCTAAGACTTAGTATTTTAAAAAAATTTAAGCAGCTTTATTTAGGTATAACTGACATACAATAAACTATACATATTTAAAGTGTATAATTTGATAAGTTTTGACATATGTATACATCAATGAAATTGTCACCACAATCATATCCATCACCCTCAAAAGTTTCCTTGTGCCCTTTTGTAACCTTCCCTGCTGCCCTTCCCCACTCTTCAACCCCGTGGGTCTGCTTTCCATCAATATAGATTTGTTTTCATTTTCTAGGATTTTATATAAATATAATCATATAGCTGCAATCTTTTGAGTCTGGCTTCTTTCACTCAGCACAGTTCTTTTGAGATTCAGTCATGTTGTGTCAATAGTTCATTCCCTTTTTTATTGCTGAATAGCTTTCCATTGTGTGGATATACCCCAATTTGTTTATCCATTCATCTGTTGATGAACATTTGAGTGGTTCCTGTTTGGGGCTATTACAAATAAAACTGCTATGAACATTCATGTACAAGGCTTTGTGTGGGTATGTATTTTCTTTTCTTTTTGGTAAATACCCAGGTGAGCAATGGCTAGATCATGCAGTAGGTATAAGTTTATTTTTTTAAGAAACTGCCAAACCGTACTGTTTTCCAAAATGGTCATATCATTTTACATTTCCACAGTGGATGAAAATCTCAGTACCTCCACATCCTCACCAATGCTTGGCATGGTCAGTCTTTCTAATTGGTCTGATAGGTCTGAGTGGTGTATCATTGTGGTTTGAATTCTTAGTATGCTAATGACTAATGATGTAGAGTATTTTTTTCATGTGCTTGTTTGTCATATGTGTATCCTTTTTGGTGAAGTATCTGTTCAAATCTTTTGCCCATTTTTTTAACTGGGCTGATTGTTTTCTCATTCTCAAGTTTGAGGAGTTCTTTATGAATTCTGGATGTAAGTCCTTTATCAGACATATTCTTTGTAAAGATTTTCTCCCAGTCTGTGGCTTGTCTTTTAATTCCCATAATAGTGTCTTTTGAAGATCAGATTTTAATTTTGATGAGTCTAATTTATCAGTTTGTGCTTTTATGGATTATGTTTTTCATGTCGTAGGTGTTTTTGTCTAATGGAAGGTCACAAAGATTTTCTTCTTTCATCTAGGTTTTTATGGTTTAAGGCTTAAGTTTGTAATAGATTTTGAGTT
>NW_004445627.1:0-1275 GCF_000243295.1 Trichechus manatus latirostris | reverse complement strand
TTTTCGCTGACCCTGTACTTTACCAAACATGATGTTCTGCTCCAGGGACTAGTTCCCCGTGATAAGATGTCCAAAGTACGTGAGACAAAGTCTTACCATCCTCATTTCTAAGGAGCATTCTGGCTGTACTTCTTTCAAGACAGATTTATTTGTTCTTCTGGCACTCCATGGTATATTCAGTATTCTCACCAATACCGTAATTCAAACGCATCGATGCTCCTTAGAGCTTCCTTATTCATTGTCCAGCTTTCACATGAATATGAGGCTATTGAAAATACTATGGCTTGAGTCAGACATACCTTAGTCCTCCAAGTGACATCTTTCCTTTTCAACACTTTAAAGAGGTCTTTTTGCAGCAGATATGGCCAATGCAGTACGTCATTTGGTTTCCTGACTGCTGCTTCCATGGGCATTGATTGTGGATCCAAGTAAAATGAAATCCTTAACAACTTCAATCTTTTCTCATTTATCATGATGTTGCTTGTAGGTCCAGTTGTAAGAATTTTTGTTTTCTTTATGTTGAGTTGTAATCCATACTTCATCAGTAAGTGCTTCAAGTCCTCTTTGCTTTCAGCAAGCAAAGCTGTGTTATCTGCAAACTGTAGGTGGTTGTTTCATCTTCCTCCAAACCTGATGCTGCCTTCTTCTTCATATAGTCCAGCTTCTCAGATTATTTGCTCAACCTACAGATTGAATAAGTATGGTGAAAAGATAAATCTGACACACACCATCTGATTTTAAACCAGTCAGTATTCCCTTGTTTTGTTTGAACGACCACCTCTGGGTCTGTGTATAGGCTCTGCATGAGCACAGTTAAGTATTCTGAAATTCCCATTCTTCTCAATGTTATCCATAATTTGTTATGATCCACACAGTCAAATATCTTTGCATAGTCAATAAAACACAGGTAAGCATCTTTCTGGTATTCTCTGCTTTCAGCCAAAATCCATCTGACATCAGCAGTGCTATCTATCCCTCGTTCCATGTCCTCTGCTGAATCTGGCTTGAATTTCTGGCATTTCCCTGTCGATGTACTGCTTCAACCATTTTTGAATGATCTTCAGCAAAAATTTTACTTGCATGTGATGTTAATGATATTGTGCGATAATTTCTGCATTCTTTTGGATCACCTTTCTTTGGAATGGGCACAAACATGGGTCTCTTCCAGTCAGTTAACCAAGTAGCAGTCTTCCAAATTTCTTGACGTAGACAAGTGAGCATCCCTTTCTTTAAACATCTCAATTGATATTTTGTCAATTCCTGGAGTTTGTTTTT
>NW_004445626.1:5185-6098 GCF_000243295.1 Trichechus manatus latirostris | reverse complement strand
CTTTGTGTCTTTGTGGGTATTATCCTACCATTTTCTTTATCATTCAAGAAATCATATTGTTATGAGAGTGTATGAAAGTGACAGTTTTTTTAATAGAGATGATCTAGTATTTGTTCAAACTTACATGAAGAACAATGAGGCAGATTCCAGTGCTTTATGCTTAGTAATAATTAGCCTGCAATGTTCTACCATAGATTGTGCCTAAATAGTATGTCAAAATCCAGTGAGAGAGAACACTAAACAATAAAAAAGTATTTGTACATATAAATGTATTACCTGACAGATGTCTATACAGGCACAAAGGGGGCACAAATGTGGAGTTCTCATTACTCTCAAAGGTAGTCAGGGGAAGCTTTAATGAAAAAGGTGATGTTTTACTTCAGTCTTGAAAGAATAAAAAATATGTATTAAGTAGAAATTGGGGGAAGACCAGGTGGGATGGGATGTGAAAATATCTTCCAAGTAACGGGAACAAAGGCACTGAGAGACAAAAGCAACATAATGCACTTGTGAATCTCCAAGTAGTTCAGAATGCTGGATACCACTTCAGGGATAGGTAGGAAAATTTTGTGGAAGATAAGATTGAGCTGGATCAACATTTTTGGGAGATTATTCTCCCTGTGTCACTTGTGTTTCTGCACATTTTGTAATCAAAGACATTGACAGATTTTGTTGCAAACTGTCTTTTCAAGGATGTTATCAAATAGCCTTGGAGCAGATATAAAATTATTTATTGTCCAGAATAATAAAGATAAAATCTCCTTTCAGGGCAAAGTTCTGGATGGTTTGCTTACAGCTTATTAAGAAAGATTACTGGTGCTGGGTGCATTGAGTGGGTTCAGACTCATAGTGACCCCATGAACAACAGAATGAAACACTGCCTGGTCGTTAAAAAAGATTGGATTTATTTAAT
>NW_004445626.1:2177-4302 GCF_000243295.1 Trichechus manatus latirostris | reverse complement strand
TTAAGATGGGAAGCAATTGGAGGTTTTTAATAAAAGAATGACATAATCTAGGTTACATTTTAAATAGATCACTTTGGTTTCAGTGTTGAAGATATTGTAGGGGAGATATGTCTATGACAACAATACTAGATAGAAATTATGGAGAAATTAATAATTTAGAAATTAATTGGATACAAACTCCTTGCCTGAGCAATCAGGAGGATAGAGTGAACCTTTATGGAAATGGAGAAGATATGACAATGGCTCACTGGGCTGTTATGGATTGACTTGTGTCCCCCAAAAAATACGTGTTGATTTCCTGGCCCTTGTACCAGTGGATGTGATTGTTTGGAAATAAAGTTTTTCTTTAGTTATGTTAATGAGGTCATACCAATGTAGGGTGGATTCTAAACCCAATCACTTCTGAATTATAAAGAAGACCAGAATACGCATAGAGACACACAAGGGGAAGAAGCCATATGAAGACAGACACAAATGGCAGATGCATCTACAAGCCCAGGAACACCAATGATTGCTGGCAGCTACTAGACAAAGAAAGGCCTCCACCTATAGTCACACCCTGAATTCAGACTACTGGCCTCCTGAACTCCGAGAAAATAAAATTATATTCTTTAAGACCATCCACTCCTGGTTATCTTCTGTTATGGCAACCCTAGGTAGCTAAGATAGAAGGGAAAAGGAATAATTCTGTTTTAATTGTGCTCAACTTGAGATATCTAATAGACATCACAGTGGAAACATGAGTAAGCACTCGGATATTCCAGTCTAGAAAAAAGTCTGGCTAAAAAGTCTGGCTAGAAATGTAAGTGTGATAGTTGTTCAGTGAAGTCAGTATTTAAAGCCCTGAAACTGGAAGAGTATAAATAGAAAAAGATTTGAGGACCAAACATTAGGACAAATCAATGTTTAGAGGTCAGGTGGAAGAGGAGAATCAAGCAAAAGGGACACAGAAGAAGCAGTCAATGAGTTAGGAGGAAAATCAGAAGTGTCCTGGAAAGCAAATATGGAAAATGTTTCAAGGAGGTTGAATACTTGAATATATATCTGAAATACTGCTGATTGGTGAAGGATAAGATGGAGTATTGGTTATTGATTTTAGTAATATGAACATCATTATTTCATTTGACAAAGTTCATTTAATTAGAAAGTGTCACCTGGCGGAGACGATAACATCCACTTTGTAGACTTATTAATGCTTTTGGATAGTGAATAACTAGGAGTCTCTTATATCTTACTAAGGATTTGATTACGTTCTGTCTATCATTTGCCTTGTAATCCATGGACCATACCTATAATCACTTTACTGCATATCCACTCAACATCCATGCCCCTCTCTGTTCTCCAAAACCAAAACGTCAAACCTGTTACCTTCGAGTCTATTATCCGGACCCTACCCCTAACTGAGTCAAATTCTCTGTGTTCTCTATTCTTAACCCAATCAGTTGAATGTTGCTGAAGAAAGCAGTCATCCATGCTGACTGGTATTACTTCTGCTTATAATCACAGATTTCAAGTGGGTCCTTAATGCTTCTCTCAGCCTTCTCCACTTGCTCACTTATTCACACCTCCACTCTCCTAGACACTTATTCCATATTTATCTTCCTATTCAAACTTCCAATTTCTACTAATCCATCTTCACTCTGAAATAATAAGTTTGCTTCCTATGTACCTGAAAAAAGAGAAACAATTAGAAGATAATTTTCAGAAATGTCCTCTATGACATTTCCCCATCTAGATACATTGTAACTACATATTCTGCATTCCTTCTTATTGGGTGGTGCAAATGGTTAGCAGAAAGGTTGGAGTTTCAAACTTACTCAGAGGTGCCTTGGGAGATAGGTCTGGCAATCTGCTTCTGAAAAGTCACTGCCTTAAAAACCCTACTCTTCACACATGGGCTTACCATGAGTCAGGATCAACTTGATTGCAATTAACAATTACAGATAAAAGACTATAGAAAAGACCAATTCTTTCATTTGTACACTAGTAACCTTGAACCTACTCAGTGACTTCACTTTAGTCATTTTTCTCCTTTCCCACCAAAGAAAAAAATAAAATAAAAAATAAAAACCTCTTTTGACCCCATATCTCTCTACAGTTGCTATCTCATTTCTGCATACTACAG
>NW_004445626.1:0-1369 GCF_000243295.1 Trichechus manatus latirostris | reverse complement strand
GTACACATTTATATAGGTTTTCTTTAAGATTAAAGACTTAGTTTATGTACACTCACAATTTTCATAAGTTTTTCTCTTATAACAGGCACCGCTTAAGCAGCTTCTTACAAGGTGAAATGTTGGTAGAGTAATAGCTCTCTACTAACTAGCCAACTACTAGCTCAGTAAATATAAAAAGTTTTTTCATGCAACCTAAAAGATATAATTTAAAACTCTAAAGTATTGCTAAAAGCATACTTTATTATGCATTATCTCTGTTCTGCCAAACCAGCACATACTCTCTAGTCTTGAGGATGCATCTTTTGGAATTTGTAATGCCGTTCAACCATAATCACACATCTAGAAACAAATATTGGCATATGTTATGCTTCATAAGTAGTGTCCATACTTTAACAATAGCTAGCTCTGAAGTTAGGTGTATTTGTTATAAGCAAGAAAAATAATTTCCATCTGTGGAATTTATGAATATACATAGGCTAAGCTTCAAAGTAAACAGAAAAACTATAATAATTTAAAAAATTACCTAGCTTGGAGATTAACTGATATATTATCTGCTTTTTAATGACATCAACATGATTTAAACAGCTGTCACTTAGAAATTACCTAAAGATAGTGAACTGTTTCAGGTAATTGGAGATGTTTGAGGGAAAACAACTAATTCATTTAAAATTTGTTGGAGACTATGAAGAAAATTCTAATTAATTTTAAGGCAACAATGCTCATTCATTCATTCATTCACCTATTCTTTCAGTTATTTTAGAAACCCTAGTGGTGTAGTGGTTAAGAGCTACGGCTGCTAAGCAAAAGGTCAGCAGTTCGAATCCACCAGGCACTCCTTGGAAACCTTATGGGGCAATTCTGCCCTGTCCTACAGGGTCACTATGAGTCAGAATCAACTCGATGACAATGGGTTCAGCTATTCAGCACACACTTGAATGCCTTCCTTACACCACATACCAAACTATGGAATAATAATTTTTAACTAAGGCTGTTGTTTTTAGTTGCTGTCAAGTCAATTCCTACTCTTGGTGACCCCATGTACCACCCAATTAAAGGCATTCAGAGATATGATATGTGGTCTTTCAAACATTTAATGGACTGGGGCCATGAGTGCTAAATATTTTGCAGTGTAAAGAATATTTTCTCACAAAGAAGAATTATCTCATCCAAAATGTTAATAGCATTTACACTGAGGAACAGTGCACTGATACTAAAGATAAAAATGCAGACTTTAGAGTCATAGTTGAGGAGAGGTAGAAATAAACCAAAAGTTGGTATTCTATATGAATGGAAAGTTCTCTTTTGGAGCAATTCATAGCTATTAGAGTAATATAGCCATGAGAGAGATCAAGGTTTGATTCCTGGCCAA
>NW_004445625.1:4687-5920 GCF_000243295.1 Trichechus manatus latirostris | reverse complement strand
TTTCCTAATTTTCACTATTTGTTCCTTCATCCAACAAATATTTATTGAGCAGATATTGAGTGTACTGTACTGTGCTGGGAAATACGAATTCAAAGGGGGAATAAGTCTCTACCCTGACCTATTCTCAGTCCCCAGTGGGAGATTAGCCAGTTAAACCAGTTGTCAGCTAGTTGATTCCAACTCGATGTGTGTCAGAGTAGAATTGCACTCCACAGGGTTTTCAATGGCTGATTTTTCGGAAGTACATCGCTGGGACTTTCTTCCAAGGCACCTCTGGGTGGATTCGAAATCTCCAACCTTTTGGTTAGCAGCTGAGCGCATTAATCGTTTGCACCACCCAGGGACTCCAGTGGAAGATTAGATGACTGACAAGCAATCCTGAGGAGCAGAGGAGGGGAACCAGTCTGCGGTGGGGCTGAATTGCTGGAGAGAGGACAGATTGACTGAATCCTCCAGGATGATGAGGGGAAGATTGGGGTATTTACACCTTCTTCGACACTCACTGCTCTCAAACCTCCATTTCTTTGTGTATATTGTCCATGATACTTAACATATCCTGGAGTCGTTTTTTTCTGCCTCACACTCACATCACCTTTTGCATCTCAGCTCACATGTCATCTCATTTGTCAAGTGTCTCCTGGCTCCTCAGGAAAGCTCAGGTGTCTCCTCTCAAATGAGTCCAATGCATTTTGTACACAGGGCAACGTGGTTTGTGTGCAGCTCCCCATTGGATCATCAGCTATGTGAGGAGGAGAATTATGTTTTCTCTTTGTTGTATCAAGCACAAAGCCTAACACACAGTAAGTGCTTAATGAAAGCTTGTTGGATGCATGAGGAGTGAACTCCAAAAAAACCAAACCCATTGCCATCAAGTTGATTTCGACTCATAGTGACTCTACAGGACAGAGTAGAACTGCCCCATAGGGTTTCCATAGAGTTTCCAAGCTGTAAATTTTTACAGAAGCAAACTAGTTGAGCAAAAACAGTGTGTAAATAACATTGGTAGTTTAGAAAACTTATACTGGGGGGTTGTTGGTGAACCACAACCTCCACAAGCCTAAGCCCAGAAGAATTAGATGGTGCCCAGCTGCCACCACCGACTGCTCTGACAGGGATCACAATAGAGGGTCCTGGACAGAGAGGGAGAAAAACGTAGAACAAAATTCAAATTCACAAAAAAAGACCAGACCTACTGGTCGGACAGAGACTGGAGGAACCCCTGAGACTATGGTC
>NW_004445625.1:0-2172 GCF_000243295.1 Trichechus manatus latirostris | reverse complement strand
TCAAAAAACTATGTAGCTTATTATTATTTCATTATTGCTAACACTCGCCCCCACCCTCCAAAGGGTCTGCCCACTCTCACCCTGAAACGTGTCTAATTTGCCCCCACATCCATCATCTTTCCTATCACCACTGTCTTAGTCCAGACCCTCATAATCTCTTGTTTATACAATTAAAATGGCATCCTTTACCAGAGATACAGATCTAAAAAAATCTGTTCGGCTTAAAGTCCTTTGTTCTCACTACTTAGAGGAGGAAGGCTGAATGACAAACAAACCCATTGACGACTGAACCCCTTCTGCCTTTAATTTCCTGCCATTCCCTCCAAGCATCTCATTTGAGAGCCTCATGAGGCAATTCCAGTCCTTCTTTGACCCATCAGTCCCTCTCAAGCCTTTCTAATTTTGCATGTGTCATTTCCTTGCATGGTACACTCTTCCGCCTCTGCTCAGAACCCTTCCTCTCTTAGGGGTCTCCGCTCAATCACATCTCCTGAGAAAGACCTTCCCTAAGATCCTGTCTAAAGCATTGCCCCAAACAATTATTCCCATTCGTATCCTCCTACTTATCTCCAAATCTGTAAATTGGTATGTCTAGCTATCTGTTTCTTCATCTATTGTCTGTCTCTTACTAAAGCCTCGGCCATGAACCTGATCTGTCCTGTCACCATTGTACCTTGGCCTGATCACTGCCTGAACATGTAGTTGCTCAAAAAATACCCAGTGACCGAATGCATATTATACTGCCTTCCGATGTAGGCATTTGTGCTTCTTTTTCCTTGTCCTTCCTGAGAACTGTGGACACTTATTCTTGGCTTTATCCGTGATGAAGACAATGCATGACTCAGGAAGGTTCTCAACCAAGGTTTGCTAAAGCAATGAAATTTGTGTGGATAAGTAACACTGCTGTGCAGAAAGTACCTAATGGGCAAATGACCAGTTAATCATAATTAAGAGAGAGAGAAATTATGTAATAACAAGTTGAAGCAGAATATAATGAAGTGTGAAGGTTTTCTTAACTTCATTATTACTAGTAACTAAGTTATTACTAGTTTATCAATAAAGCCCCCACTTGAGTTCAAACTAAAAATTCTCCTTGTGGTTTCTCCTAATAAATGTATCAAAACTAAAACCTGAAATTAACTGTCAAAGGTGGATGACCATTTTATTAGGCAGGAAATATTTAAAGAAGTGCTACGTTTTTAGCTTTTAATGTATAACACATGGCACAGTGTATTCAGAATGTAACAATTAAAAACAAAACTCCGTATCATTAAGTCTCTATATCCGAGGCTGGGAAACTATGGAACCCTGTGGTCCAAATCTGGCTCTTGGCATGTTTTTGTAAATAAAGTTTTATTAGAACACAGTCATGCTAATTAATTCACATGTTGTTGAAGGCTGTTTTCATACTACAACAGCAGGGTGGAGTAGTGCCGACAGGGACGATCTGTCCCATAAACCCTAAAACATTAACTATCTGGCCCTTGGCAGAAAACGTTTGCTGACCTGTGCTTGATATTGTTTTACAGCTAAACACTGTGCCATCAGGGCTCCTTACAGCAATAGAGTGGTTCAGTGTTGGATATACTATTCATTATTTTTAACGTAAAAAACAAAATCAAGATCTATTCGCTATCCCACAAATTAAATCCACTTATTGTGGTACCCAACAATTAACTGAATTGGCAGAGAGAATACTCAAAGTCGCGAGGTTTGCAGTCCAATCTTAGATTTACCCTGCGCAAGGCACTTAAGACCTTATGGTCTTAGTTGGCGCTTCTGTAGGCTGTATTCTACAACGTGCCTCCTGATTTTACCTCTGCTAAAGAAATGATACGAATCCTAATAGATGCACAATGTACTACAGCACATGCCGTTTGCAATGTGCCAGGGATGCTCAGGCACTAGAACCACTGTGATGAACAATTCCAAGGGACTACATTCACATTGTGGTCAATGAGAATAATATCTTGTTAGCCCACTCTGTTAATGTGCCCTCGGGGACTGGGCAACAAGATGAGTTATCATAGAGCCATGGTGGTTCATCTTTGCTTCTCCCAGAGCCCTTTTTGGTCAAGCCTGGATTAAGGACTGCCAACAAATTTATATTTACCTGCAAGGACTCTGAAAAACAAAACAAAACAAAACAAAACAAAAAATATAACTGACTTC
>NW_004445624.1:4857-6027 GCF_000243295.1 Trichechus manatus latirostris | reverse complement strand
TTTTTTTTTTCCAAAATTGATTTGGCTATTCTGGTTTACTTCTATTTCCACGTACATGTTAAAACCATCTTCAGTTTCTACAAAAATATCTTCTAGGATTTTGACTGACACTGTATTGAATATATAGACAAATTTGAGGAGAATAAAGATTGTCTTAAGTTTTAGTTTGTCTAAATTATAATCATGCTTATTTCTTATGCTTACTTTTTATGTAGCTTATAATTTTTCAGAATTTCACTTTCAGCCTGTATCTTCGTATTTAACAAGAGCATCTTGTAGACACAATATTGTTAGGTGTTGCTTTTTTATCCCTTCTGACAATCTCTCATTTTTGTTTTGTTTTTTTTAATGGGAATGGCTAATACATTTACACTTAATGAAATTGTTGATATAGTTGTCCATCTGGCCATTTACTTCTCATTTTCTCTTCATTTGTTTGCTGTTGTCATTATTGTTCCTCTCTTGCTAATTTCCTGCCTTGTTTTGGATTAATTAAAAACACTATATATTCCACTTTATTTCCCTTATAGTCTTTTTAGTTATACTTCTTTTTATTAATCCTATTGGTTGGTCAAGAAAAAAAAATGTACCCATAATTTATTAAAATCTTATTAGAATTAATACACTAGAAATACACATTATACCTAACATATCACAGTTCACACAATTCAGTTCACTTTTAATGCTCCCAGTTTACAAATATAAGAAGCTAACAACATTGTAAACAAAAATTTACCTGCTTCTTATTGTGTTATTTTTGCCATGTATGTTTCTTCTTCAAACATTATAAATCTTTCCATGCATTGTTGTTGTTTTTACTGCTTTATCCACATGATAATTTTTAAAGAAATCACAAGAAGTTAAAAAAAAGTTTTAAATATACACACATATTTCTAATAGCTCATGACTTTTATTCTTTCTGGTGTATATAAGTTTCTAATTATTATATTTTCCCTTCAGTTTAAAAAATCTTTCAGTTGTTTTTGTAGTGTGTCTCAGGCTGTGTTCTCTAGAGAAGCAAAACCAGTAAAATGTATAAATACATACATAGAGAGATTTATATCAAGGAAACAGCTCACGTGATTGTAGAGGCTAGAGTGTCCCAATCCTGTGGATCAGCGTAGAGACCTCTCCCAAGTCACGCAGCCGCAGAAGCTGGCAAGCCCAAGA
>NW_004445624.1:2587-3562 GCF_000243295.1 Trichechus manatus latirostris | reverse complement strand
TAGATGTTTGAAAAGTCTAAGTTGTTACCTAATGCTCTGTAACTCGGTAATATGCACACTCTAACTTCTGTCCCTGATGTGGATTTTTTTGAGGCCTGGTTTTAGTCTTTCTTAGGGCAGGTCTAAAGTTGACCTTCCTCAAAGACTAGTCCAAAGGACTAATGGACCACAAGTACCACAGCCTCCACCAGACTGAGTCCAGCACAACTAAACGATTCCCAGCTACCACTACCGGCTGCTCTGATAGGGATCACAATAGAAGGTCCTGGACAGAGTTGGGGAAGAATGTAGAAAAAAATTCTAACTCACAAAAAAAGACCAGATTTACTGGTCTGACAGAGACTGGAGAAACCCCTAGAGTATGGCCCCCGGACACCCTTTTAACTCAGTACTAGAGTTATTCCTGACGTTCACCCTTCAGCCGAAGATTAGACAGGCCCATAAAACAAAGCAAGTCTAAATGGGCACACCAACCCAGAGGCAAGGATGAGAAGGCAGGAGGGGACAGGAAAGCTGGTAATGGGGAACCCAAGGTCGACAAATGTAGAGTGTTGACCATGGGGTTGGCAACCAATGTCACAAAACAATATGTGTATTAATTATTTAATGAGAAACTAATTTGCTCTGTAATCCTTCGTCTAAAGCATAATTAGTTTCTCATTAAATAAAGTACGTCTTCCTCTAATACATGGTCCTTATTCTCAAGACGTGTTCTTTCTGGTATCTTAACTACATACTCAGGGTATTATCTTAAAGTAGTCTCTTCCCTCTGACTAGACCGAATTCTACAATCCTGCAATACTGCTCAACCTCTGGTATTGCTATTTTATTCTCTACAGTATCCAATTTCTGGTAAGCCTTGCATAACCCTACCCATTGCCTGTGCAGTTCAATCCTTGGCCAAGAATTCATATTACTACCCACTCCTACCCATGCACTGTCTCATGCCTGGCTCAACAGATTCCAGCCATTAAA
>NW_004445624.1:0-957 GCF_000243295.1 Trichechus manatus latirostris | reverse complement strand
AGAAACAAAAGTTCTCTCCAGCTCCGTAAGTTGATGAAAAGTGTGCTTTTGGTTCAATGGATTTTGACTTCTAAATAGTGTAATAATAATAGGACTAGCTTAGGTGTACGCAGGTTTTTCAACTTTTCAAAAACATTTTACCTGTATTTTCTCATTTGTTCTGCAGATATGCCCATTCCATCTTACAAAACAGGAAACTAGGGTCCATGAAAGATGAATGACTTGATCAGATTAGTAATGGCTGGTTTAGGAATACTATTTCAATGTTGGCCTCCTCTTACTCAGTCTAATGATCTTTCACTGAAGCTCCTAGGGGCCTCCCAGTGATGTGGTGATTTTTGTTTTATTTTGTTTTAGTGTGTATACATTTTTTACTTTTAATTTTTTAAATAATATTAGGTTTTTGCTGTAAGTTTACCCAGCAAATTAGGTTCCCATTTAACAATTTCTATACATATTGTTCACTGACATTGGTTACATTTTTCACAATGTGTCAACATTCTCGTTTCTTCCATTCTAATTGTTCCATTTACGTTAATCTAGCTTCCCTGTCCCCCCATTCATTACCTTCTTATATTTTATTTTTTTGGAACCATGTGAATATATTACCTATTAAAAATTAAAGAAACTAATTAAAACTTGTTTTTTCAAAAATCTCCATTTTTTTAAAAATTGTGCTTTAAACGAAAGTTTATGGTTCAAGTTAGTTTCTCTTACAAAGCTTTATACACACACTGCTTTGTGACACTAGTTGCACTCTTCATACTATGACAGCACACTCCTCCTTTCCACCCTGGATTTTCTGTGTCCATTTAATCAGCTACTATCCCTTTCTACCTTCTCATCTTGCCTCTGGACAGGAGCTGCCATTTAGACTCATGTATCTACTTGAGCTAAGAGGCACACTCCTCATGAGTATCATTTTATGTCTTATAGTCCAGTCTATGTCTGAAGAGT
>NW_004445623.1:4248-5977 GCF_000243295.1 Trichechus manatus latirostris | reverse complement strand
TCTTGCTCCTGTGGAGTGGCTGGTGGGTTCAAACCAGCCGAAGACCTTTCGGTTAGCAGCCAAGCACTTAAGCACTGTACCACTGGGGCTCCTTCCAAGATTCTTGTAACAACCTTTTAGTACCTTTTTTAGTACCTTTTCTTTGATGTTAGCACCCAATTCTAATAGTTCATTTAAAAAACCCAGTTGCTGTGGAGTTGGCTCTGACTCATGACAACCCTGTACGTGTCAGAGGAGAACTGTGCTCCACAGTGTTTTCAATGGCTGGTTTTTCAAGAGTAGATCTCCAGCCTTTCTTCCAAGGCACCTCTGGGTAGACTGGAATCCCTGACCTTTTAAATGTTAACAGCCAAGCACGTTAACAAGTACTTATTTAAAAAAAATCCTAAATCTAGTTTATAAAAAGTAGCCCCCTGGGGTCATCACAACCTTAGATATGATGGCATCTTAAGCTGCCCACCATGTGGGATAGTGGTTCTCCTTCTCTGAAGAAGTGTCCCAGGCTCACCTCTGGAGGTTCTGATTCAGTCAGTCTGGGCGGGGCGGGGAGACCTGGACACTTGTATTTTACCAGGTTTCCTCATGGTTCTGGCGGAGGTCAGGTTGAGAAAAGAACCCCTCTGGATGGCATTGTGCTCTGGGATTGGCAAGCAGCCATGTGGCCTAAAAGGTAGAGGCCCCTGTGTGTCTGAGGGCACATCATCCCTACCATTGTCGGGTTGTATGAGGTTGCCTCACCCACCCTTGACTCACGCAGGAAGATGAGTGAATCCTCTTCTCTCCTTTGCACCTGGAACTACTCTGGCCCCTTATCAGGAGCTTTCGTGGAATTGGATACATCCTTGTGGTGTTTCTTTGTAGAAAGAAGAAACAGTTCAGGTCCTGGGTCCCCAAATGCTGCCAGCCAAGAGGAGAACGATCAGATCTGCTTGTACCACATCTGGAAAAGTTGTAGCTTCCAAGGTAAGTCAAGTCTAGTTGGTCCCAGCGCTCTGCTCTGAGGCTGCCCCCAAGTCCTCACCCCCCAACCCAGAGAGGACTGGGGCCATGCTTAGTAGGGAGCTAGTATGGCACTTTGGCTATTTTTGGGGGAGTTGGGGATGGTAGGAATTAGATATCTGAGTTTCTAAAAATCAAATTCTAGATCAGCTTTTGGGAACAGAAACATTTGGTTCATTCAGGAGGTGAGTGCCAAGTGTTGACCTTTGGCCAGCTTAGTGTGGGGTCACAGACCTGCACGAGACTAGCAGGAGAAGGAGAACAGGGTCACGTATCAAGGGTGACAGTGGACTTGGCGATGCCATAGTGTGGGGTCACAAACCTGCACAAGGCTAGCAGGAGAAAGAATAGGGTCACATATCAAGGGTGACAGTGGACTTGGCGATGCCATAGTGTGGGGTCACAGACTTGTCCAGGACTAGCGGGAGAAAGAACAGGGTCACAGTGGACTTGGCCGTGCCTTAGGAGCTGGAAAAGGCCTCATAGAGGAGGAGGCACTTGCAGGGGGAGTAATCATTTAAGTTGAGGGTTTTCTGAATTGATCCACAGGATCTGCCACACTCCCTCTTTTGTCAAGAGTTGGCAGCTTGTGTGTGTTGGAGGCATCTGTGTTTTTACTAAACCTTTTGTTTTCTTCTGACTGCTGCCCTGGGCTTTGACTGAAGAAAGATTCCTTCTCAAATTTGGTAACTCCTTTTAAAAAAACACCCAAAACCTCTTTTTTTTTTTT
>NW_004445623.1:0-1889 GCF_000243295.1 Trichechus manatus latirostris | reverse complement strand
GAAGTCTTCCCGCCTCACGTGGCCCCCAGCTGCCCAGCTGTCCTCTACGGGAGGTACTGTGTGTATACAGCCTGAGAATCTTGAATCTCTTCTGTTTTCTACCCAAATAGAGGCCTTCTGCACCTTGTTCTGCATCTTCTGCCTCGCAGATGTATCTTGGGGATAACTCTGTATCAGAGCAAGGAGCTTCCTCTTCGTTTCCTTTTTTCCCTCCCTCTCTTCTCCCAGCACCCAGGGTGTCATGCACCTGAGCTCACGTAGGATGTTGACAGGTAGAGGGGGTGTTGGTGGCTTGCCGGGTGGGGGGCTGGTGTAAGCAAGGGCTGGGCCAGAAGGAAGTGCATGTTGGGAGGGAGGGAGATGAGGCCCGGGTGCCCCGGAGGAGAATGGGGAGGTGTGGGGAGCTGTTGTTAGCTGCTGTTGAGTCGGCTTTGACTCATGGCGACCCCACGTACACCAGAATGAAACATTGCCTGGTCCTGTGCCATCCTCATGATTGTCGTTGGTCCGCTCGAGCCCATTGTTGCAGCAGCTGTGTTTGGGGGCATTCCAACCTAGGAGGCTCATCTTTCAGCACTTGGTCAGACAAATGGGCTGGGAATTGAGACCGGGCCGTCGTGTGGAGGTTGGCCAAGGCAGAGCGGGGTACATAGCCTTCAGGGTATGGAGGATGTGCAGGGATGGCGTGTACTTCAGCTAGAGGATCCTGCCGTGGGCGGACGTGTGGGCTGGGTCTTCGGCATGGCCTCCTCACAGCCACGCTGCACGGGTAGGGGATACCAAGTCATACGCCCTGCAGGGATTAGCCGCTGACCTTCTCGTGGTCAGCTCCTTTATGTCACGAAAGGAGATTTGTAGATGACCTACCAGCAGGCACGTGTCAAACATCAGCGTAACATCCTCACTGTTACAGGGGAGAAATCAAAGGAAAAGTACGCAGTGCTTCAGCATATCAGTGGTCAGTCCTGACCGCGCGAAAGACCACCTCCCCATGAGTTCCCCACCACTGCCGGGCCGGCGGGCGGCACCCCGGAGGCCCTCGGGCTGGCTGGCGGTATCGTCCAGCCGTCTCACTGCATTGTGTTGTTCCTACAGGCAGGTGCCAGCGAGTCCATTTCCATCTGCCTTATCGCTGGCAGTTCTTGTGTGAAGGAACGTGGAAGGATTTGGACGAAATGGAGCTTATTGAAGAGGCGTACAGCAACCCCGGAAAAGACGGGTACGGAGCGTGGCGCCTGTTTCTGCTTGGAGCATGGGCTGAGCCGGAGGGTAGACCTGCGGTGGTTAGTGTGGATGGGCGTGAGGGTGTGGGCCCCGGGGCAGGGCGTGTGCACATGCGCACACACCACACACACACACACAATGTATACTCACCACATGTATACACCTACACACCACATATACACACCACACATTGTCCCAAATACTCACACACTTACACACATGCACGCCCACATTCACACACACAGACACACACCCCACACACGCGTGCACATACCCACACACTCATATACAGACCACACACGCACACTTTCTGTCTCTATCTCCAACTCTTTCTGTCACACGCACTCTCACACACATCTCATGCATACATGCACACACTGTCTCACACACATACACATACTCTTACACACACACCCTCTGTCACACACATCCCACACACACTGTCTCAACACACGCACAATCTTTGTCTCCCACATACACATGCATAGTCTCTCTCACACACAGATGCACACTATCTCTCACACACACACGCACACTGTCTCTCACACACACACCCCACACGCGCACTCTGTCTCACACACACACCCCACACACGCACACTCTCTGTCTCTCCCTCTCTCACACACACTCGCACACGCTCTGTCTTTCACACACACACTCTGTCT
>NW_004445622.1:4945-6031 GCF_000243295.1 Trichechus manatus latirostris | reverse complement strand
TTAAGTCTCTCAATACTCCCATGGAATAGTATAATATTTTACAGTTTAAAAAACAATTTCACATAGGTTGTCTACCTTGACATTGAGAAATTCTTTAAAGAAAGAAAAAGAAATAAATCTCCATTTTATAGAAATGTAAACTGAGATGCAGAGGTGCTACCTATGTTGGCTCGGTTGCATGGAATTTGAATACAAGTTTCAAGTCAGCATTTACTTGTTTATACTTTAATGGTTTTTCATTATAACCCATAATTTATGTCCGAAAAAATGACTCAGAAGCAGTTAAGATCCTCTAACAACAAAAAAAGACATTTAAGTTATACCTATTATTATTGTAGTAGAAAAGCAAACTAATGTGTTTTTAGATAATTGTTAAGATCAAAAGATAAATATCTGCTTGACTACAAATTCTACCACTGTCAGTTTGTTGTCCTGCAGTGGTTTGCATGTTGCTATGATGCTAGAAGCTATGCCACTGGTATTTCAAATACAAGAATGGTCGCCTATAGTGGACATGTTTAAGTGGAGCTTCCAGACTAAGACAGACTAGAAAGAAAGGCCTGGTGATCTGCTTCTGAAAATGAGCCAGTGAGAACCCTATGGAGCAGAGAATATTGTCCAAGACTTTGACTTGCTCACTTTGGATGCACCATCAAGAGAGACTGATCACTGGAGAAGAACATCATGTTTGGTAAAGTGGAGAGCCAGGGAAGGCAAGGGAAACTCACAGTGAGACGGATTGACACAGTGGCCTCAACAATGGATTCAGACATATCAACAATCATGAAGATGGCATGGGACCAGGCAATGTTTCCTTCTATTACACATAAAGTTGCCATGAGTCATAGCTGATTCAAAGGCAACTAACAACAACAAATATGAATTAATTATCAAATGCTCATAAACAGGTTTCTAGAAAACTGGCTTTATAGAATTTTGTTTGAGTAGGGAAATGTATTTTACTTTTCCTACATTTCTGGAGCTCACATTGGATGGGAGGTAGCATAAAAGGGAGATTAGAGGCCTGGAGCTTACTGTGTTGCCTCGGTAGCGGTTCTGCTGGAGAAAGAGCTGGCAATCTGCTTC
>NW_004445622.1:1935-3277 GCF_000243295.1 Trichechus manatus latirostris | reverse complement strand
AGGGAAAACAAAACAAAACAAAAAAAAGGCTGGAGAGTAGGGCCATTATCCTCAACTTACTCATCATCGTCTTCATCCTTCAGGAAATATTACCTAAGTTCTAGACAATTTGTCATACGTTAGTTTTATATATCCTTATTTGAGACTCACAACAGCCCTAAGAGGTGAGCACAATTATTATCCCCGTTTTACATTTAATATACAGGTGATAAAAAGGAATCTTGACGGTGTCATGGTCCTGTGGAGGTGAAGGGGACAAGATTGGGGTCCAGATACCGTAGGAGGAGTATTTCTTCTACTATAACAAAAAACTCTTTGCCGTTTCCAACTCATAGCGACCATATAGGACAGAATAGAACTGTCCAATAGGGTTTCCAAGGCTATAATCTTTACAGAAGCCCGACTGCCACATCTTTCCCCCATGGAGGGGCTGGTGGGTTCAAAACACCGATTTTTCGGTTAGCTGCCAAGCACCTTAACCACTGTGCCCCCAGGGCTACTTACCACAACAAAAGGGGAGAAAAAAAAATGGGTACGGATGTATTGAGTCATGGAAGTTTAGTAATAGGTTTTACGGGAGTTCCTCTCTGATTACCTCAATTTTCTCTTTGAAGTAGGAGGAAATTTCATCTTCTGAGAGTGAACAGATAGAAGGAAGGGCCAGGAGGCTTGAGAGCAAAGAGTGGGCTGAGAAAACTGAGAGAAATAAGATTGGCAGGCAACGTTGAAGACGACGTTTGGTAATCTTCTTGTGTGATGTTCTCAGGCAGGTAAGTATAGCTGATTCAGTATTGGGGTATCAGAGACTCTGCTGTTTGCTGGTTATAAGATCTTGAACAAGTTATTTACTCTCTGTGAATCTCAGTTACAAATTAAAGAAATAAATCCTACATTTATAAGATTATTTTGAGGATAAAGTAAGATGACACTTAAAATAAAACACTTAAGATCCCTGGCACTCACTAAGGCTCAAAATTTATAATAGTATTATTGTTATTGTTAGCACTATTATTGCATCTAGGCTCAAGGCTAAACTATGATACCTAGTAGGTATCTGAAAATACTGTTCTATTGAAAATCACTTGGAATAAATGATGAATATTCTACAGTTTATTATGACAGGAATACCTCTGCGGAATGATCAAAAGGTCCCAGCTATGAATGCTGGAAATAAAAAATTTAAGGAAGGAAGCCAGTTCCTATCCATTTCAATCTCAAGAAACTGAGAATGCACATGAACAAAAAGCCTGATGAAAATACAGCTACATTATATGTTTCCTCTTTGATTTCAGAAGTAGCCATTGGGATGGAGCTGCTGAGTATTTGAACATACATCCCTTCA
>NW_004445622.1:0-767 GCF_000243295.1 Trichechus manatus latirostris | reverse complement strand
GCCCTGGTGGCACAGTGGTTAAGCCCTTGGCTGCTAAGCAAAAGGTCAGTGGTTCAAATCCACCAGCCCCTCTGAGGAAAAAAGATGTGGCAGTCTGCTTTCGTAAATATTACAGCCTTTGAAGCCCTATGGGGCAGTTCTACTCTGTCCAATAGGGTTGCTATGAGTTGGAATTGACTAGACAGCAGTAGGTAGGTTTGGTTTTTTGGTTTCTTTTTTTCCTAGGTCACTGGGTGGCATAAATGGTTCACGCTCATCTACTAACCTAAAGATTAGGGGTTCAAACCCACCTAGCAGCACCGTGGAAGAAAGGTCTAGCTTCCATAAATATTATAGCCAAGAAAACCCTATGGAGCTCAGTTCTACTCTGTAACACATGGGGTCACCATAGGTCAGAATCAACTCAACGGCAATGCGTTTTGTTTTGCTTTTTGGTATTCTCCCCACCCACCTCCCCCAAAAAATAAAAAAGTACAACCAACAGCAATTGTCCCTTTCCCAGGCCCAATCATGATTTAATTAACATAATTATAATAAATCAGACTAGTTTTACCTGTTGCCAGTCTTATATGTCCTATGTCTGCCATAGTTTCTACCTCGAATCCCAATCCCCTCTCTTGGACCCCTTCGGTGGCCTGCTTTCTGTTGGCAGATCTGGAATGGGAACATACAACCTATAAACAGATCAATCTTGTGGATGGTGGTCTGCTTGCTTACTCTTGAGTGTCAGTCATTATTTCATTCCTCTCTGCTGACTGGAACCAAAA
>NW_004445621.1:5161-6140 GCF_000243295.1 Trichechus manatus latirostris | reverse complement strand
CCATTGCCTTCTTGCCTGCATGGTTTCTACTGAGTAGCCCGAGCTTATTCTTGTTGACTCTTCTGTGTAGATGACTTTGCATTTATCCTTATCCACCCTTAAAATTCTCTCTTTATCTTCGGTTTTGACAAGTTTGATTTTAATATGTCTTGGTGACTTTCTTTTGGGATCTAACTTATGTGGGATTCAATGAGCATCTTGGATAGATATCTTCTCATCTTCCACAATACCAGGGAAGTTTTCTGCCAACAAATCTTCAACAATTTTCTCCGTAGTTTCTATTATCCACCCCCCTGCCCCCCACCTTTCTGGTACTCCAGTCACTCATAGGTTATTCCTTTTGATAGAGTCCCACATAATTCTTAGGGTTTCTTCATTTTTTTAAATCCTTTTATATAATTTTTCCTCAAATAAGCTGATGTCAAGTGTTTTATCTTCAGTCTCACTAATTTTGACTTCCATTGCCTCAATTCTGCTCCTATGACTTTCTACTGAGTTGCCTAATTCTGAAACTTTGTTGTTAATCTTCTGGATTTCTGATTGCTGTCTCTCTATGGATTCTTTCAGCCTGTTAAATTTGTCATTATGCTCTTCTCTAATCTTCTTAAGTTCCTGTATTGCATGTTCTATGTTTTGCATAATTTTCTTCCTGATGTCTTGAAGAGTTCTGTATATTAATCTTTTGAATTGTGCCTCTGGTAATTCCAAGAAATTTTCTTCCTCCAGAAAATTTCTAGATTCTTTATTTTGGGAGCTTCCTGAAGCCATAATGGTCTGCCTGTTTATGTGATTTGATATGTTGTCTCTGATCCATCAGTAAGTTCTTATATTTGTTTATTTTAAATTGCTCATTATATCCTAGCTTCTTGTTTTGTTTTGTTTTGTTTTGATATACCTAAATAGGCTTCTCAAGTCTGCTAGCCCAATCTCCAGCCCCACTGAAGCTCCAGTATCCTGCCATCAGATGGCCAGATCTGCC
>NW_004445621.1:1866-4348 GCF_000243295.1 Trichechus manatus latirostris | reverse complement strand
ACCCAGTGCAGAGCAGGGAGGTAAATAGGAGAGAGGTTTTTCCCTAAGGTGGGTGTGTTTTTGATCCGTGTGGTAAGCCAGATGCAACTACTTATCTTTTGCTGATTGAGGGCTTCTCACTGGTTCTGGATAGCTGAGTAGACTGTCTGCCTTGGGTCTCTCCTGATGTGGAAAATGTCTCCTGAGTGCCGCTGCCTGCCTGCCTCACCATGCACTATGAGCTAATCAGGCCTGAAGGGCTTAGGCTCTCGCCAGATCAGGTCTGGCAACTCCTTGCTTCTTCCAAACCATGTCTCCCTCCCCCTGCTGCACGGTCCAGTTCCTCAACTTTGTCTTTGATGTTCAGCGCTCCTAGATTGTCATATATAATCGATTCACTTGTTTTTTTGGGTATTTGTTGTAAGAGGGTCCACTGGAAGCATCTGACTACTCTGCCATCTTGGCCCTGTCTCCTGTTGTTGATATTTCTTTATTAACTTCACTATAAACAAAACTAAACCAAATTTCCCGCATTAAACTTACGTTGTCTATTTAACAGACTGCAGAATATCTACAAAATAGACTTCATAAAGAGAAAAAGGATGATTAGCCATTTGACGATGATGAAAATAAAAAACCATTCTAAAAACTCATCCATGTTTAACTATTTGTGTCAAACTATCATGCAGTCTTAATCTATACAACATCACAATGACTTCCTGAGTAACTAATTAATAGACTAAGGGATAATGATAGCCACTCAATTTTTAATCACTTTGGAAAACTATAAACACAAATGCTATTAAAATATAAAATAGTAGTGTCTATAAAAAAAATAATAGTACTTTCATTCTGTCTTTAAAGTAACTACCATTCAGATTCCTGGGAGGTATTTCAAAAGAAGTTAGTCTATTGTGATTCAAAAGATAAAATCTGAGCTGGGATTTTCTATTTCGTTTTTTCCAAATGCAGAGTTAGTAATTCTTGGCAGTTTTTATTTTGCTGGGAAATGTTATTTACCTATTTATACATACATATAGACAAATTATTTGTTGCTGTCCAGACTTTCTCTTTTTTTCACTTTCACCTACATGCACAGTCCACTCATAGAACATTGTGACTTGATTTTCTAACTTTCTCCATGTTCCTACATGTTTTAAAGAGATGATGGGAAAAGGTGATGGGGGAATTGGTACATTCTCCAAATAAAAGCAGTCTTCAAATGATAGTAGGATTCACATTCCCCAACAAACTTCAGGAAATAAGGGATTATTTTTGCTGGAGATTTTGTGGAAGAGACTGAGTAGAGGAGACAGCTGATAAAAAAAAAAAAAAAATCAAGATAAAGTTTTTGGGTAGTGCCAGGGATTACAGAATATGAATCGACAGAAGAGTTGCCACATATAAATTACAGGTACCTCTATATGATCTTATAGCCCGGTTAATAAATGCTGAAATATTTTTAAAATGTGCATCTGTGAAAACAATGCCGTTATAGACACTCTTGGTTTATGGCTGCATTTCAGGGTGGGCTCACTTACTGGTAACAGAAAATTCTGTTTAACAGGCTTAAATAGTAAGGGAATGTATAAACTCAAATATCAAAAATATCATAGTTGGTGGAGCTCTATGCAGGGTTTGTTGATGTACTGTTTCCCCTTCTCAGTGCTTCTCTTGGTTCTGTATCTCTTTTTGTGTTGTGATTTTCAACATGTTGGTAGTGAGATGGCCATGAAAGTTCCAGAGTTAATGTCTGCATTAGTCAATGTTCACACGAAGAGGATGTGTATTATTATTATTTTTTTTCTTTTTCTGAAGGATGTAAATATTTCCCAGAAACCCTAGCAGATTTCTCCTTAGTTCTCATTAGTCAGGGCTGGGTCATATGCCCAACCTTGTTGCTCATATGCCAATTATTGGCAATGAAATAGTCATGCCAGGATGGATGTAAATTAATCATAGGGGAGTGAATAGATATTAGAAAATTAAACAAAAAACACAGTAAAACAACATACATTTAGTAATTGCGTGAACTAATTTAAAAGATGCATAGACTTCAAAAAGAAAGAAGTTTGTCTTTATAGCTTACTGCTGAATTTAGATTATCTAGACGTACGGATTTTTTTTTTTTTCCTTAAGGAATGAGACAGTGGATATTATAAAAGAATTGCAGTGCTCTTCATTACTCTGTAAGTTGCTAACCCATTATCACGTAGTGGGAAAAAAAAAAAAAACCCACATATAGTATTTATTGCATGTTCAGTATTTGACATGTATCCTTTACCAGAAACAATGATACTTTAGGGCAAAAATAGAATTTTTTTGTAAATATATGAGGTGAGGAAATGGGTGCACACATTTTATATTCCTGTTGACAAGGTTGAATAGGATTGGCAGGCCTCAGAGTCATGAGGATGAGACAGGGAAAAATGAGATGATCAAGGGTAGACTGGACATTCTTCTTCAATAATGTCAGTGCTCTATCCAGTATTTCTTCAAATTC
>NW_004445621.1:0-772 GCF_000243295.1 Trichechus manatus latirostris | reverse complement strand
AATGTCTAAGTTCAAAGCAGTCATTTTTAGTTTTTGCCAATACATTTTTCTTGTTGTGGTAAGTATGCAAGAAAACATTCGCCATTTTTAACATTTTTTACATATACGATTCAGTGACATTATTTACCTTCATCGTGTTATTCAACCATCACCATTATCTGGTTTCAAAATTTTCCATCACCCTTAACAGAAACAGTATTCCCTAAGCAATGAGCCCTTTTTTTTTCTTCCTTCCATCGCATCTGCCCTTAATAACCACTAATAAAATGATTTCTATATTCTTGCCTATTTTAGATCTTTCATATAAGTAGAATCATACAATATTTGTCCTTTTATGACTGACTTATTTCACTAGCATAATGTTTTTAAAGTTTATCCATGTTGTAGCATGTATCAGGACTTCATTTCTCTTTATGATTAATATTCCATTGTATGTATGTACATTTTGTTTATCCATTCATCTGTTGATAGACATTGGCTGCTAACCAAAAGATCAGTGGTTTGTGTGTTGAGTACCATGTCTTAAAAGATCCTGTCCACACTTCTAAGCCCGGCTCTTTGTCCTGGGAAACAGATGTGTAGGAATTATATTAGCAAGTTCCCATGACTTCGGTTTTCAAGTTGAGTTTGGCCAATGAGAAACCCTAACAGGAGAACAGAGAAAAATAAAAGAATGTGGTCAGGTTATATTATCTCAAATACTTCCTCGCTAGGAGACTTGAGCTGGCTGTTTCCCTTGACTGAAGGTCGCTGTTCCCTTCAAGCCTGCTGA
>NW_004445620.1:5307-6041 GCF_000243295.1 Trichechus manatus latirostris | reverse complement strand
AACTTACCATAGTCTACCCACTGGCCTCAGTGATTCATATCCCTTCCACATGAAGAAGATTATCAAGCCTACCTACCCTCCAAGCAATATTCCCAGAGACTCACTCTATCATGACAGCAGACTTGAACCCACAATCATGTGATCCAGTCCAGATGGAGGAGGGGACCCTCCAGTGTGGCTCCAGGGTTGCAACCTCTCCACGTCCAGACACTCTGAGCAAAAAAAGGCCAGCTGTCTGCCATCCCACTCCTAACAAACAAGAGTGCACTTGGGGCAGAACAACCACAAAGACAACTCACTCCACAAAGGGAAGAATGGAGAGCACAGAGCAGCCACTGCTTTAAAGCAATGCTGAATTCAGCCAAGCGCCGGCTGCCAAATCCTCCAACTTTAGAGGTAGGAAATACTCTTTGAAAAATGCTCAAGTTGCTCCTGGGGGTGGCTCCCTAACCCACACATGTCCAGGAGCAGAATTGCTGGGCTATCGGACAGTTGTGTGTTTAGTTGTTTAGAAGAATATGCCACATTGTTGTCGAGAATGGCCCACCATTTTACATTTCCATCAGCAGTGTATGAGTGATCCAGTTTCTCTGCGTCCTTGCTGGTATTGGATGTTGCCACCACTTTTATTTCAGCCATTCTGATAGGTGTGTACCATAAAAACCAAACCCACTGCCGTCGAGTCAATTCCAACTCATAGCAACCCAGTAGGACAGACTAGAACTGCCGCATAG
>NW_004445620.1:2176-3797 GCF_000243295.1 Trichechus manatus latirostris | reverse complement strand
ATGCTCCATACGGTTTTCTTCGCTGTGATCTTTATGGAAGCATATCTCCAGGTCTTTCTTCTGCCATGCCCCTAGGTGGGTTAAAACTGCTAACCTTTAGGTTAGTAGTTGAGAGTAAACTCTTTGCACCACCGAAGGCTGAAGTCTGAAATAGATGAAGCTAAAAGAAAACTCACTACTGTGTCCTACTGTGGGTCCCAAGGAACCTAGCTGCTCTGACTTTTCCCTTCCTCCCTTCAGGGTTATCTTGGATGTGTGTTATAGACATAATGTGCAGGGTTTTTATCTGTACTTAACAGGAAGAGTCTACTCCATCTCCCCAGAAATGGAAGTCATCCCGGTGCCATTTCTTATTATAAAATAAAAGTTTGTGAGGATAAAGAAATACTTCTGTGTGAAAGTGCCTGACATATAGTTGTTGTTACGTGCCACTGAGTCAGTTTCCACTCATAGCGATTCTGTGTACAACAGAGCGAAACACTGCCCGTCCTGCGCCATCCTCACAATCGTTGCTATGATTGCGCCCATTGTTGCAGCCTCTGTGTCAATCATACAGTAGGAACTTGACAAACGTTCAAATTTTCAGCCTAAAGGGGTCACATGCACAATCAGCTCACACAGAAGACCCTTTGCCCGTCCTCTTTATGAACTCCCTGATGAGATGGGAACGGTGTCTGCCCTATGCCAGAGAGTCTTCTTTTCTTCCCAGGAACCGGTAACGGTAACAGCTCGAATATACACAGCCATGTACATCATGGATGTGTCTGCACACACACATGCACACATACATATGCATGCACAGGCACACACAGATGCACACACGCACAGATACACACATGCACATATGCATATACATACACAGGTGCACACACACAACACATGCACACACATTCAATGCACAGACATGCACAGACATGCACATACACATATGCACACATACAATGCACACACAGACATACGCACACAAGACACACATACAGTACACACACACACACACAGACACACACACATACACGTGCGCACATATGCACATATGCACAATGTCTGGGAAACAAAATGGAAAGCAGATGGAGCATTTGAACTCTGTATTGAAAATCTGCAGGAGAGGAGAGAAGGTGACGTCTCCGGACAGAATCAGGGCTCATTATCCACCAAGGCAGCGCTGCCCGCCACAGGTGTCCTCAGTGCCCAAGCTGCCGCGCACAGTCTGAACGCGGAAAATTGTGTCCGGCTGTGTAGAGCTGGGCTGGCTGCCTTGTCCTGATGTCACACCACTCAGAACATTACCAAGGTCAAAGCAACGCCTTCAGGGCCCCAGATGCTTGGGGTGCACACTGACCTTTGGCCTCCTGCACCGTCTTTTGCATGGGAAGCACAAGAACTTAGTGGGGGTTCCATCACTATTGCCTTCAAGGAGCAAACTTTCCTATGCCTCCCTGCAGATGCAAAGGCCTAAATTCCTGGCGGGGGTTGGGGCTCATCTCCCAGGATGAACAGGGTCTCATCCAGCCAGGGTCCCATGAAGGAGAGCCAGCAAAGGGAAGGGGGTAGCATCGAGGGAAGACACTGGAGTCAGAGAGATTTGAGTTCAAATTAAACCCCTATAGCTGCTCAATCCCCG
>NW_004445620.1:0-843 GCF_000243295.1 Trichechus manatus latirostris | reverse complement strand
AGAGAGAGGTTTATACCAAGGAAATAGCTCATGCAGTTGTAGAAACTGAAATGTTCCAAGTCCGTGGGTCAAGCTGGAGGCTTCTTCTGATTCATGTAGCTGCAGGTACTGGTGAGTCCAAGATCAGAAGGTCACAAAGTAAGCCTCTGGCTTACAGGCTGTGGAGGCCAACTAATCTCAACCAAGATCAGTAGGTACGGTGGCAGGTAAGCTGCTAGCTAAAGTCCCTAGAACTGGAGGTCAGATGAACAGGACTCAGCTGCAAGATCCAGAGCAAGCAAAAGCCAGCGAGCCTTGCCAGAATGTCCACCTATATTGGATGTAGGCCACACACCCAAGGAAACTCCCTTTCAGCTGATTGGCTGCTCACAGCAGATCTCATCATGGAGGTGATCACATGATATCAGATCTCATTATGGAGGTGATTACATCATTAAAAAGCCAAACTACATTCTAACTGCCAAACCACCAAGGACCACGGCCCAGGCAAGTTGACACACAACCTTAACCATCACAGATTCTATGATTGGGACAGTCCCTCTGGCTTTGATGTTCCGTGTGTGCGAAGCTTACTGGATAATTCAGAACAGGTCAGTCTCTGTTGTCTTAATTAGCTGGAAATCCAGACTGAGGGTCTGATAGATGAATAGATTTGATAAATGCATTAAGCATCATTGCCGTGACAGTTTCCTGATCTGTAAAATGTGTCTCAGGATGATGTTTTTGGGTGTTCTGAGATTGAAAGAGAGAGAATCTTTAAAGCACCCAGCTCAGTGCCAGACACATGAGATATGGAGTCAGAGGATGTTGTTATTAAAGCTGGACCCAAACCCAGACTCTGCA
>NW_004445619.1:0-6046 GCF_000243295.1 Trichechus manatus latirostris | reverse complement strand
AAAAGATTTCATAGAGTTCAATTGTGTGTAACTCTTTAAAAGCTAACCTCCAGATATGAGTTCCTGGGTGGTGCAAACAGTTAACTCGCTCCGTCCAAAAGGTTGGAAGTTCCAGTGCACCCAGAATCGTCTCTGAAGAAAGGTCTGGAGATCTACTTCTGAAAAATCAGTCATTGAAAACCTTATGAAGTACAGTTGTAGTCTGACACACATGGGATCACCATGAGTCAAAATCAACTCAATGGCAGATGGTTTGTCTATTGATAGATGATAAAGTGGTACTTCCCAGTACATTAGCCTTTGAACCCTCTGGCTCACAGGCTGCCATAACCCAGGTTGCCAGCAGGGGGAGCCTGGGTCTGGAGGCCCAGACAAGCTGAATGGGGCCTAGGATGCTGAGTGACTGAACACTTGGGGGATGTTGGGCAGGACAGAGGGACTGAGCTGGCTTTGCCCAGGTGGGACGTGGGACCTGGCTTCTCCGGTAGGAATCAGGTGGGCTGGCAGTCCAGGTCTGGCTGCAACAAGCAAGAGAGGAGAATCCACACAGGGCTTTGGGAACTCTGTCAGGAGGGAGATGACAGGGGTGCTGGCTCAAAACAGGGTGAGCTGGAAGAGAAAGGGGCTGGTGACCAGGGACACTCGGATGGAAGATAGAGGCTGGTGTATGAAGATGAGCCAGGGAAAAAGGAGGTGCAGTGAGCTCTGTGCTGAGCCCAGGACAGGGCAGGGAAACAGGACTTGGGTGAGGCTGAGAAGCATCATGGGAGCAGCTCAGCCTCCTAAACTGCAGACAGTCCTGGTTGCAGGAGAAGCCTGCCCCCATTGGAGACAGAGGTCTGGAAACAGGAAACCAAGTGCCCATGAATCATGGGTCCCTCGAGTTATCCTCCTCCCACTGCCCTGCTTTGCTCTCTGCCAGATTGCTGAGGATTGGCGAAGGCAGTTGGCTTAGAGGGAAGTTCCTAAAGACCAGAGAGGTTCATTTTGGAGGAGAGACGATTGCACTTTTATAGTGAAGTTCAAATTCAACCCTGGCAGAGGGTTCAACAACAAAGAGGTGTGGTTGAGAAGTTGATGAGAAGTTATGCAGCATAGGGTTTAGGGAGGAGGAAGCAAAACTCAGAGACCTGATAGTGGAGGGCTGCCTGGAGCAGGGTTGTTGCATATCGAAAGGGGTTCAGTGAATAAATACATTATTTTTGTTCTAGAGATCCATTTATTATGGCCCTGAGATCCCCACCCCCATGGAATTCTTGCCTTAGCCCCAGAAAAGATGATTAGTCACAGAGGAAGCTCAGTTGGATGCCTGCTTTTAGAGTGCTTCATTGTTCTCTTGATCCAAGGCAGGAAGTGTGAGACCTTCATGAAGACTTCTGGAGGTGTTCCGTTTTTGGGTGCATAGGAGAAAATACCCTGGGCCATGTTCTTACACACAAGAGGGCCCCCGGAATCCCCCTGTGGACAGAGAGGGGAAGGGCTGAGCTGGGACTTGTCCTGGCCCTGTGCTCTCTGAGAAGGCAGGGGTGGGGGTGTTAGGGTGCTGAGTATGTGACAGTGAGCCCTCCCTCAGCTCCAGGGCTCCAGGTTGGCCATGACTGTTCTTCCCAGCTTGGCCCAGGCCAAGTCTTTCTCTCCAATCCTCAGGGATACTCTGTTGATAAAGCTGCTGTGGATGATTGATCCCCTCCCCCCCCCACATCCTGTACCTTCACCCCCACCCCTGGCCCACCCAGGGGAAGAAAGGCTAGAGGCTGGATTCTTGGAGGCCCTAGCCTGCTTATGCCCTCAGGCTGAGGGCATGAAGATGTGGCCTCTCCCATAACCCAGACCTCCCCCAAGTTCTGTCTCCCTTCAGCCTGTCTAGGTAGATGCTGGAAACGGACCTGGAAACCCACCTTCTTCTTCTTTTTGTCCCCTACACATAGCTCGGTGTAATAGTCAGGGAAGAGGGGCTCATACTTCTGGTCCTCCTGCATGGTCAGTGCCCCTTCGTGCAGCGTGGTGGTTGAAGTGCCCACTGAGACACTGCCCCAGCCGGCCACACTGCACACCTGCCCTGACTTTACCTGAGTCCCTTTCCCGGGCAGGTGGAGCGGGTGCACAGCTGTTGTCCATTGGGCCTTAGTCTCCAGCTGGTGGAGAGAGACAAGAAAGTCCCAGTCAGCAATAGCCTGCTGGGTCTGGAGGCTCCGACAGGCTGTACTGTCTTGCTGCTCCTCCGAGGCCCTGGGACTAGACAAGCAGCCAGGGTGGGAAGGTAGGAAGGGCAGGGGTCATGATGGGAGGAGAAACTCTCTGGACTTAGGGGAGCAAGGAGCAGCAGGAAGGTGTGCCTCACCTGTAGTAGCATGATGTCATTGGAAATGGTCCTCTCGTTATAGTTTGGGTGGCGAATGGCTCTTCTCACAGGGATGTGCTGCTAGGTCTTTCCCTGCTCTTTGATGGTGTGGGACCCCAAGACGACTTTTGTGGAGCTGCACAGAAAGCAGGGTGGGAGGTCTCACAGAAGCTGTAGCCCAGGAGATGGGAAGAGCAGGTGACAGCTGGGGCAGGGCAGGACTGCTGCTGAGGGGAAATGGAGGGGACAGGAGGCCCTAGGCCTGAGCTCACTGTGCCCCCTGCTTCTCAACAACATTGAGGGTAGGTGTTCCTGGAACTCTCTTTTGCCCTCAGGCAATATCAGGAAATTGCTCACTCCAGTACCTGCTCTTAACCTCCACTTTCTGCCTTATTTGGCCAATGTGGTCCCTCTCTGACCTATTCCACTTGTCCCAACCTCTGACTCTCTGACCCCAAAGCTTACCTGTCATATTCTCTCTCACCCTTTCATCACTGGTCCTGCTCTCAGATGGTTCTTCTGCTGAGAGCTCTTGGGCCTGTGTTACACAGAGCCCAGCAAGCTGCAGTTCTGGGGAGAGGGGTCCCTGTTGGGGTCCCAGGAAGTATGGGCTGGCTGCTGCTTCGCACCTTCCCCGGAAGTGAGCTGTCGTCAGGATAAAGTCCTCTCACACCAGGACACCATCGTACCTCTTCCTGAGCTCCTGATGCAGAAACTGAAGAAATGTCATGTGGGGGCGAGAGTGGGGCTTGACCTCGTGACCCCCGATGATCTCCCCTGAAAGAAAAGCCTGGAAGATAGGATGACTGGGGGTGGCTGTGGTGAGCAGGGTAGGCTTCCTACATGGTCAACAGTGCTCTCCAGGCACTGGGGTGAGTCCTCCTGGGTTCTGCAGGCAGCACTCCTTACTAGCAAAGTGACCTTTCCTCACTCTCAAGCTTCAGATGGCCCCTTTTAGATAGGGGACAGGGCTTGTTATGCACATTCTAGTTTAGGCACATGAATGGAGGGGAAAGGGTCTGTCTTCAAGACAGCCCCAGAGAATCTTGGACAGGAGTTCCCCAATTCCTTATTTCTTGGTGACTTTCCTAACACCTCTGAGCCTCTGTTAACATCCAAGTTGGTGCCATTCTCTAATAACCTACTCATGAGTTTACGGAGTTGGAGTTTCAAAAATTCTTATGTCCCATAGGGCTTAACACATCCTAGGTGGTCAGTAAATGTATTTTTGGCTGCATGCATGAATGGCTCCCAATTAGTCTTTGGATGAGGTTTGGTATGTGTGGTGTTGGTAGGATTCAAGGCCATAGGGATGTTGGGGGAGTGGGCTGCAAAGACAATGGAGCAGCCAAGGGTTGGGAAGGCGGGGGAGACAGAAAAGCTGACTGAAAGTGGACTGCAAAGGAGTCCAGGCAATATGAGATCTTTGAGATCAATTGTACCTCTGAGATCAATTGCACCTTTGAGATCAATTGCACCTTTGAGATCAATTGCAAGCTGACCTTCTCTCCTGGGAAAGAGTGAACAACTCAGCTTGGAGAGTGGGGTGGAGGGCAATGAGGAATAGTTTAACAGGCACTACTGCAGCCCTGGAAACCCTGGTGGCAGAGTGGTTACGAGCCACAGCTGCTAACCCAAAGGTCGGCTGTTCGAATCCACCAGGCGCTCCTTGGAAACCGTATGGGTCAGTTCTACTCTGCCCTGTAGGGTTGCTGTGAGTTGAGAGCAACTCAATGGCAACGAGTTTGGTTTGGTTTTTTTACTGCAGCCCTGTGTGTCTGAGCTGCCCTTTCCTGGAATGGAGTGAGAGATTTTAATTACTTATCTTCTTATCTTCTGCCGAGTGCCTTTCTAATAGAACAACCCACTTACCAGACGATAAGGAGAAGCTAGGGAAAGGCTAATACCTACGAAGCCTTTCAAAGAACACCGTTTCTTCTTGCCATCCTTGTGGAGTGTCTATCCAGAATCAGACTGGTTAGACTGTGTTTGGGATGAAAGTTGAGGTTCAGAAAGTTCATAGATCAGAGTGAGAGACATTCCTGATTAGCACTGGGCAGAAGGGCCAGGAGTACAGGGGATATCATCAGATGGGCTCAGGCTTCTGGGATGGGGAGGGTCGCTCACCTGCTCCAGCACCGTGGGGCAGGAGAAAGGCCAGCAGGAGCAGGAGTGGCTGCATCTTCCCAGGAAGGCTGTCCTGGTTAGAGCTGCTGGTGTCTTCCTCCTTCTAGACACTAAATATCCGGAGGGCAACAAAGAGGAGCAGGTTCATTAACCTCAGACTCCACACACAGGCTTGTGCTCCTCTGATTTGGTAGGGTGTCATCATACGAGGTCGTTTGTTGAAGTTCTCTGGCTTAGGTTAGATGAGAACAGTCCTGCTACCACATTTGTACCCATCGCTGCTGAGACCCAAGCAGAAAGCAAGAATAAAGAAGAAGGTGGAGGCTACTGAGGCTGTGGCAACAGCCAGCAGAGTTGCTGGAACCACAGAAACCCGGAACCCTTGGTGACTGAACTAAGAAGGCACTACTTCTCTGGCTCTTGGGTCTTTTTCCACTCTGCGGCAATCATGAGAGTAATTATTTAGCAAGCTAGGTCCAGGAATATGAGACACATGGCTGACGGTCTGCTGGAGCAGATGGACAATCTGGGGTTAGAGTACAACATGATAAGGGCTATGGGGGAGGGATGTGTCTGCCAGTATGATGTAGAGTCTAGGGTCTGCCTGAGAAGTCTGTAGAGTCAAACACACCTGAATACCCCAAATGGTAGCCCCCTTTCTCATCTCACTACCATCACAGATTCATACATTTGAAATATTTAGAATTCTCTCTTTAAATATAAATATTCTGTGACAGAGAGCTTCTCTCATCCCACAATTTTGAACAAAATTCCAGGACTCACTATTCAATGAACCGAAAGGGAAAAGTGAAACAACCCAGCAGGAAGACACGGTCACACCTAACTGGAGGAATGAAGGGAGTAAGCAGTGATACCAGAACCCCCAGTCACAGGGCAGAATTGGTGGCATGCCAGGTGGGCTGCAGCCGTTGCGGTGAGGTTGAGGAGGCAGGGCAGCCATACAGAGACAGTTCCCAAGCTAAGAGAGAGTAGGCAGGGATGCCCTCATTCACTTGTGCCTCCCAGTGGTTTGGCCCAGCAGGAAACTGCCAGAGAAAAGAATCTGTGTAATGCAGTCTGTGTCACAGAGAAGAGCAGTGTAGAGTTTAGAAAGAAATAAAAAATAAATGAGAAACCTTACAGCAGAGAAACCTGATAAACAATACCTCAGTCAGGTGATCAAGGTCAGCATCAGCAGTGATATGCCATGTTGATAGTATGTATGTCTGATATGATGTGATGAAAATGGCACTTTGCCCATTTGGGGTCTTCCTCCTCATAACCCATAACTCCAGTCAAATGATAAGAAAAACATAAGACAAATTCCAATAGAAGGGCATTTCACAAAATACCTGACCAGTACTCTTCAAAACTGTCAAGGTCAGTGGAAATAAGGAAAGTCTGAGAAACTGTCACAACCAAGAGGAACCTGAGGAGACAAGAAGACTAAATGTATTGTGGTGTCCTGGGAGGGAACCTGGAATAGTCAAAGAACAGTAGGTAAAAATGAAGGAAGTCTGACTAAAGTATCGACTTTAGCTAATAATTATGTTTCAATATTGCTTCATTAGTTGTATG